>NW_005843023.1:187103-220015 GCF_000455745.1 Alligator sinensis
CCCCCCGTCCCCCAACGGGCTTAGTTTAAAGCCCGGTGGAATAGGTCAGCCAGTCTGGCTGAGAAGAGCCTCCTCCCTAGGGGAGAGAGGTGGAGGCCATCTCTTCCCAGCAGCTCGCTGCCTCTCTCGCCAAAGAGCGGGCTGTGGTCATGAAAGCCAAAGCCTTCCTGATGACACCAGCGCTGCAGTCTTTGGTTGACCACATAGATCCTCCTGTCCCTTCTCAGCCCATAGCCTGATACTGGGAGGATCGACGAGAACACTACCTGTGCCCCCAGACCCTTAAGCCCTGCTCCCAAATCCCTGTAGCACCTCATGACCCGGCTGGGAGTGCTCCGAGCAGTGTCATTGGTGCCCACATGAATAAGGAGCATGGGATAGTGGTCTGTGGGTTTAAGGAGCTTTGGGATCCTCTCCGTAATGTCCCAGATGCGGGCCCCTGGGAAGCAGCAGACTTGCCGGGCTAAGGGGTCGGGGTGGCAGATTGGCCCCTCAGTCCCCCTCAGGAGGGAGTCTCCCACAACAAACACCTTACGTTTTGTCTTGGGGAGAGCAGGGGCAGTAGCTGCAGTTCGGCCCAAGTTGCCTGTGGGAGCTGGCAACTCAGCAGGCTCTGCTGGGGCAGCAAGAGGTGTGTACCTGTTGCTCAGTTCTGTACTCGATTTTGTACTCGATCAATTATAGATGAGTAATAATATATCTAAATTAATGTATTTATATTGTAAATAGCAATCATTGATTTGGAAGGAGTTCTTTGAGGTGTCTTTACTGGACTTTTTGAAGGGCTCTTGGTTGGACTCTTGAAGGGTTCTTGGCTGGAGTCATCTCAGGAGTCTTGGCTGTAAGTTTTTCTGGAGTCTTGTTTGCGTTCTTAAAGAAAGTGTCCAAGCAAGTTTGGACAGATGTTCTCCAGGCAAATGAGCAACACAGCGAACTTATTCACTGGTGTGGCGTCGCATTGGATCAAGTGTTGTAAGTCAAAATTGACGTCATAATATTAAAACAGTGTCAATTTATAAACGTAAGTCAAAACTTTGTAAGTCGAGGACTGCTTGTAGTATCGGTGAATTAAGCTGAAAATTTCTAGTGCATAGCAGAGGACACGTGCCATAAAGGCCACCCCACATCAAATTTCAGATCTCCATTTCAGAGTATGGAGGCACTGAGCTTCGCATAGAAAAAGTTTCTAGACTTTGGATATAGGCAAAACCTTTCTCTCTCCCTCCCCCTGCCCCAACTTCATTCCTGGAAATAATTTTATCACTGTGGCTCCCTCTACTTGCCTTACTATGGAGGTTGCAACATTGTGGTATTTTATAGGAGTTACTCCACCACAAGTAGCCCCACCATGTAGCCACCAAACCCTTTGGTCAGATGCAGTTTATGGTCATACCCAGGACTGACAGCAATTACATTGTTAGTCTAAATCTACAGTTCTCAACCAGGCAGCCATGGCACCCAGAGATGCTATGCAATCTTTATGAGGGTGTCATGCAGTATTAGCAGCTGAGACAGATACTTGACAAAGGGTGGTCTCTGGCTGCTTTTATTAAGTGGTACTACTTATTCAGCATTTACTTGATAGTGATGATCACTTTTTATGAAGTAGTAGGTGACCTTTTCTTTTCTTTTCTTTTCTTTTGTAGCATTGCTTCTGGAAGTACCTGATAGTGGATGAAGGTCATAGGATTAAAAACATGAACTGCCGTCTTATCAGGGAATTAAAACGGTTTAATGCTGACAATAAACTTCTGTTAACTGGTACTCCCTTGCAAAACAACTTGGCAGAGCTTTGGTCTCTGCTTAACTTCCTGCTCCCAGATGTGTTTGATGATTTGAAAAGGTAGGCCACAGTCTAATAGTTCAGAAACAATAATACAGTACACCAAGTATTTTAATTAACACATGTATTTAAGGTACATGGTTGTCAAATCTACTATATCTCATAATTCTGTGATGAAAAGAATTTTCTTTTTAATTTTACTTTCTGTAAAGACATCTTTCATACCTGTGGTGCTTTTCAAGCATAACCCTATATTTGGTGTTGAGACTGGTTTAGGTAATAAAGAATAATGTGCATGGAATAACTTGAGGGGGGGGCGGGGGGCAGTTATTTGAGCTGGAGGGCCGCTTAGAGTTTGGGTGAGCTGTCCCGGGCTGGGTCCACCCCTCCCCACAACTGCTCGCCAAACACGGAAATACAGCGTGGCACTGGGAATACGGTGTGGCATAGAGGAGGGGAAGGGGGGCCAGGAGCCATGGTTTATCTGGGCCTAGATGAGTTGGTACTGAACTGTTTCCTCTTCTCCCCCCGTTCCCCCAGGCCCCAGTCTCTGGTATGCAACGCAGCCAGGCCAGGCTGGTGCTGCACTGTGTTCCCACATGACGCTTTTGGCCGCATGGGTGCAGCTGGCTCAGCTCATGCCTGGCACGGCTCATGTCAGACCTGGCCGCATGCTGGGGACTTGGAGTCAGGCAGAAACCATGCCAGCTGCTCCCAACTATGCCCAGATGTCATGGCCCAAAGCACCATGAGGGAAGACACCACAGCACTGCATTAGCAGTGCCTGCGTCCCTACTAGACACTGGTCTGGCAGGACCTAGATAACCTGTGGCTCCTGGCCCTCTTCCTGCTGCACGCTCTCCCCCACCAGTAGGGAGAACCTTACCTGAGCTTTGACACACAGGGGTCAAGGCTATCTAGTCTGTGAAAGACCATAGGGTCAGAACTGCGCAGAGACAGCCTCGCCAGGCAAAAGCCTGGCCAGGAGCTCAGCACCCCCTTCTTTGATGCATACATAGGCACAAGGCAGGGAAGGGAGTGGCAGCTGCTGCTACTGCTGCAGCCAGTTATGTCACAGGGCAGAGAGAAAGGCAAGAGGTGCTGAAAGCCAGTTTAGCTGCAGGCTAGGTACAGTTCTTCAGAAGAGCAGCTGCATGTCATGTAGAATCATTTGGCAGGCCAGGTCCATCCTGTGGGCCATATTTTGCCCACCCTTAGAATAACTGCTTGTTTCTCTCTCTGTTTCTATAGCTTTGAATCCTGGTTTGATATTACAAGCATTACAGAAATAGCTGAAGATATTGTTGCTAAAGAAAGGGAGCAGAACATCTTGCATATGCTGCATCAGGTCTTTAATTTAAAATTGTTCTCACTGATATTTGGGACTCGTTCTAAAGTTTTACTGCACCATTAATACTGAGTATGCTTAAACTCCATTGACAAAGTATTGGAATAGATTTATTCTTGACAGTTGATATAAAGGCCAGACTTGTTTGTTGGTTTTAAAACCTTGACACTGTTGTACTTTCGTTACTTGTTGTTGAACCTTTTTAGTATTAGAAAGTCGCATGAGTGATGCATCTCTTAATAATATTTTTGTTTTATCTTCTGAATTGAGCAGAGAGTTCAGGAAATGAAAACTAATTAACTTTCATGTCTTTTAATACTTTTCTAATATATTAAGTCTTTAGTTTACCTTGCTTAGTTTCTAGCAATAAGATTTGTTTCATTTTGTAAATGACTTGATTATAGGAGTGCTGCTTCTGATATTTCACAAATAATGTGTTTGCTACTATTATAGTCATGTTCTGGTATTCTAGCTGTCTTTGTTTACCCCAGGATTGTCATTGGTTTGATTCCTTCTTCAAAGGCAAAACCAAACTGCTATTAAAATGGTATCGTTTCTTTAAAAAAAACAAAACAACAACAACAAAACAAAACAACCCAGTGCTTGAAAACAGTTGCTGCTCTCTTCCTAGTCTAAGTCTAAGGGAGTAATGTTTATCTCCCAGATATGTTATGTGGTAAATGAACAGATGCTTATTCTTAGCTGACAAAGATGTTAATGTAGTTAGGATGCTACTTTGTCATTGTGTTAAGATCAGGTCCACATAGGCCAGGGAACTGCTTTGATGTAGGGAGTGGAACTTGCAGAATAATTTGTTTTAAAATGCTTGTAAAAGTGACTATGGCACGTATTCACCTCTTGTAAAAATGTATGTTTTAAATCCTTAATAGCATCCTGTGGGTGGTGTTCACCAGCCGTCCCTGCAAGCTAAACAAGTGGGTCAGGGTGGTCCTCAGGCCAGTTCTAGTATGAGGCTAGTGCACAGAGTTAGTCTGCGGGTGTAGACTCCACATGCTGGATCCAGCCACCGCTTGGCCCCCACACCAGTGCGTGGGACCACATTCAGCCTCCAGAGATTTTAACACTATTGGCATAATGTATTCTAAATACTGGAAGGCACTCCCTTTCCCAGCTTTCTGTAGCTTATAATGTAGGACTTAAGGGGTGAATTAACTCTGCATCAAACAAATTGGCACAGTTCTATTGAAATCATGAAACTGCAGTGCCAGCTTAAAGTTTTACCCTTACTTCTTTAGAGATTGTGATATCTTTTTGTTTAAATTCTAGATTTTGACACCCTTCTTATTGAGAAGACTGAAATCTGATGTAGCTCTTGAGGTCCCTCCTAAACGAGAAGTTGTGGTGTATGCACCATTGACAAAGAAGCAAGAAACCTTCTATAAGGCCATAGTAAACCGGACCATTAGAAAACTGCTTGGGAACAATGAGGTACCTACTAATAAGGACTTAAATGTATAAAACCCATACTTCCTGTTAATGGTTCATGAATGCAGCTACCATAGCTTTGGTCCTGCAGTTGTAATTCCCAAAACACTATTTGTTTGTTATTAACCAAATCAGCTGTAATTAAGCAAAAGTTGGTGGTGGTGGTAGTGGCTGTTGTCAATGAAAATGTATGGCCGCTAACTTCAGTGAGAACAGAATTAAACATATATATGTGAACATAAATTTAAAGAGATGTTCTTATTGGCTAGCTGTAGCGCAAAACAAACAGAATGGTATTTTTGTATGTAATGGTTAACTGCCCCTCCTTTTACTTCAAGTATTGGTAAAAATGGTGCAATAAGCTTTAGGGCAGTGGATACATGTGCATTTCTTTAAAAAGTACAAAACATAGCAGATCTAAAAAACATGGCTCTAAAGCTAAGGACCTAGAAAGAAAGGGCAATTTTACGAATTTGTAATTCTTATGGTGTTTTCTAGTTTACTACCCTTAATAGATTTTAAACAGGAAGATTTCAGACAATAACTTTTTAGGTCAAGGATTAAAGATAGTTAACTTTTTAGACTGTAAATGCTGCAAAATGGTATGTTGCTTACAGTGTTTTCACTAACTGCATGTATATTGAGGGTGCTGGGTCAAATCTGAGACACCTTTTTTCCCCTGTGATCAACACTAGCTTCCTATCACTATTTGTATCATTTTCTACAGAAAGAAGTGGTTGAGTTGAGTCCTACAGGCCGACCAAAGCGCCAGAGTCGAAAATCCATTAATTATCGTGAAATAGATGAAATAACACCCGATGATATGGAAAAACTGATCAGCAAAATGCAGGAGGAAGTAGAAAAAGAGAGGTGCCTATTTAGAAACAAAAGGGTTCTTTTGAACATTTTCCATATGTCTACAATTGAACTTTGTAGTAGATTTGAAACTAAGTAACAAGACAAACGTCAAGATAAATGGAAAATATATGCCATGATACATTAACTTTCCTCCGTAGTCACTGCTTTACTAATTCTGAAAATCTTGAGTCATCAGGTAAACTGTACTGTACTTGTAGTGCATTGACATCTTGCTATACTAATAAGATTGTGTGTCTTTGCAAGGCCAGTGATAGAAATGAGCATTCCCATGGATTCAGAAGTTAACCTTAAGATGCAGAATGTTATGATGTTACTGAGAAAATGCTGTAACCATCCATACCTCATTGAATACCCACTGGACCCTGCCACACAACAATTTAAGGTACATATTGTGCAGCAATTACAGTAGTGTTAGAAGAAAAAAGTTAAATGCCTTTTAAGTGCTGGTGATTTGGCTTTGGACTAAATACTAGAAAGTGGTTTTATCTGTGTCTTCATATGGCAAAGTATCCCCAAATCCTACCAGTGTGATTCAGTCTTGTGAGAGGGAGTAGATGCCTGTTCAGTTTTTGCTGCCAGCTGCAAGGGACGTTGTTTCTTGTGATGTGTATGCCTTGGAACTAAAGAGCTGTGAGCTGGTGTAAAACTGGCCTTTTCCCATTTGACTCCCACAGAACTGGGAGAACAGCTGAGGACCTGGCCTTGAAACAGCAAGTACTTCTCATGCATTTGCTTTCAAACCTGAAAGTGTTGACTCCTACTATGAAATGTGTATGATAAGGGTTGTGTGTTCCAGAGAATACAGCCAAACCGTATTTTCTTCTAAACTGGTACATGTTACAAAATTACCATCTCAGGTCAGCATCTAACACTCGCTCAAAGAAAATATAAATATATCAAACATGCATTATGGGCACGTTTAAAAGTTTTATCTTAAATAAATAAGTTTGTAATAGTGCAGCATCGGAAGGAATTTGGGGTGAAAATAAATCATAAACTTTACCCTTTCTTGCACGTGGGTGCGCATGTACCTCCTGCAAAAAGCACCGCCAACGCTGCAGGCGGCACCTACGGGCGGCCGCTGCTCGCCACCACTCCACCCCCACCTCCCCCTCCCGCCACCAATGCTGCCAGCGGCATCTGCGAGTGCTCGTCACCCCTCCTCCCCCACCAGCCCGACACCACCATGGCTGCCTATGGGAGCTTACCACCATCTGCGAGTGGTCACTGTGCCCCCTCAGCCTCCGGGAGCACGCAGCGTTCATGACTTAATCCATCAATAATAACCAAAAGAGTACATTCAAAAGTAGTCTTCCAAATAAACACAAGCTTGACTTCTGTAGGGTTGAAACCATTATTATCACAGTGTAAGATAGTCAAATCAGCAATCTATTGTTGATACAACCTAACATTCTCTAGATGGGACAAGAATGGAATATAGGATTAGTCAGATATATATAAAATGCTGGAGTGCTGTGTAGCTAATTGCTTCTGCTGAAGGCCAGTGCCACATTGTTAAAAAGTGTTGTTGGTAACTAATCAGGGGCTGCAAACTTAAGCCAGTGCTTTGTAGCCTGAGGTTCAGCAACTTGAAGTTCAGTGTACTGACTGTCAACCCTGTACAGTGAGGTAGGAAATCTTATTTCTGCTTTGTGAAAAGTTCATTAGAAGCATCTTCCATTGAGAAACAGAATGAGAATCTTTCTCACCAGAGTGTTTTATTTATATATTTATATTTGTGTGTGTGTGTATAATAAATCCTTGATTTCATCTAAAAAAAAATTTTAATAAAAAAAGGTTCTAATTGGCTCTTATCTCTAGCACCCAAGTCAAAACCTTGGTTTGAAATGTACATATGCACAATTGCCCTTTCTTTTCTGTATTTTAAGGTTGATGAAGATCTAGTGAAGAATTCAGGCAAATTCCTGCTCTTAGACCGGATGCTTCCAGAATTGAAAAAAAGGGGACATAAGGTAGTTTTGTTTTCTGTATTTACATTGTAACAAGTGTTGCTTTTCATTTTTCCCCTCTGATAAGTATACTGAAGACTTTTAACTATTTTAGGTGCTGTTGTTCTCACAAATGACAATGATGTTGGACATTTTGATGGATTATTGCTATTTAAGAGATTACAGATTTAGTCGTTTGGATGGATCCATGTCCTATGCAGAGAGAGAAGAAAATGTAAGTAATCCACCCTTAAGCATTTAAGCTAATTGTACCGATTCATCTAAGAACTAATATGCAGCATAAAACCAAACTGCTCCAAAAGACAAAAAACTGTTTAATGGGGTAGTCGTGAGTGCGGTATCACTGGATCAGAAAACTGCAAAAAGTCTGGGGTATGCCTACACTGACAAGTACCCACCCAAATCATAGCATCTCATAGTTAGGGTTGGGAGGGACCTCAGGAGGTCATCCACTCAAACCCGCTGTTCAAAGCAGGACCATCCCCAACTAGATCATCCCAGCCAAAGCTTTGTCTAGCTGGGTTTTGAAAAGCTCAAAGGATGGAGCTTCCACCACTTCTCTGGGTAACCTGTTCCAGTGTTTTACTACCCTCCTAGCAAGAGAACTCTTTCTAATATCTAACCTAAACTTCTCTTGCTGCACCTTGAGATTGTTGCTCCTTGTTCTATCATCTGCCACCACTGAGAACAGTTTAGCTCCATCCTCTTTTGAACCCCACTTCAGGTAGTTGATGGCTGCTATTAAGTTCCCTCTCAGTCTCCTCTTCTCAGTTACCTGTCTTTCCTCGTAACGTAAGTCATGTCCCCCAACTGTCTTTGTTGCTCTCTGCTGAACTGTCCAACTTGTCCATATCCCTTCTGTAGTGGCAGGCCTAAAACTGGACACAGTATTCCAGATGTGGCCTCACTTGTGCTGAATAGAGGGGAATAATCACTTCCCATTACCTACTGCCAACACGCCTACAAATGCAGCCCAGTATGCTGTTGGACTTCTTGCCAACAAGGACACACTGCTGGCTCATTCAGCTTATTGTCCACGGTAACCCCAGGTCCTCTTCTGCAGAGCTGCTGCTCATCCAGTCATCCCCCATCCTGTAGTGGTACATTGGATTGTTTCATCCTGAGTGCAGGATTTTGTACTTGTCCTTGTTGCACCTCATGAGATTCCTTTTGGCCCAAACCTCCAATTTGTCTAAGTCACTCTGAATCCTAGCCCTACCCCCCAGCATATCTATTAGTCCCCCAGCTTTGGTGTCATCTGCAAACTCACTGTATGCCATCTTCCAAGTTGTTGATGAAGACATTGAACAAAACCAGCCCTATGGCCGATCTCTAGGGCACTCCACTTGATACCAGCTGCCAACTAGACATCAAACCACTGATTACTGCTCTCTGAGCCCAGTGCTCCAGCCAGTTTTCTATCCACCTTACAGTCCATTCATCCAGCCCGTACTTCCCTAGCTTGCCTTCGAGAGTGTTGTGGGAAACCATATCAAAAGCCTTTCTAAAATCCAGGGCATTCCACATCCACCAGTCTCCCTGCATCCACAGAGCTACTTGTCTCATCATAGAAAGCAATCAGGTTGGTCAGGCATGACTTGCCCTTGGTGAATCCATGCTGACTCTTCCTAATCGCCGCCTTCTCCAAGTGCTTAGAAATGGATTCCTTGAGGATCTACTCCGTGATTTTTTTCAGGGACTGAGGTGAGGCCGAGTGGTCTGTATTTCCCTGGATCCTCCTTTTTTCCTTTTCTTAAATATGAGCACTGTTTGCCCTTTTCCAATCATCCAGGACCTCTCCGGATCACCATGAACTTTCAAAGATGATGGCCAATGGCTCTGCAATCACATCAGCTGCCTCCCTCAGCACCCTCGGGTGCATCTCATCTGGCCCAGTGGACTTGTACACGTCCAGCTTTTCTAAGTAATTCCTAGCCTGTTCCTTCACCACTGAAGGCTGCCCACCTCCTCCCCAAACAGCTGCCTGGTGCAGTTGTCTGGGAGCTGACCTTGCCTGTGAAGACTGAAGCCAAAAAAGGCATCGAGCACTTCAGCCTTTTCTGCATCCTCTGTCACAAGGCTGCCTCCCCCACACTTTCCTTGATCCTCCTTTTGCTACCAACATACTTATAGAAACGTTTCTTGTTACCCTTCACATCCCTTGCTAGCTGCAACTCCAATTGTGCTTTAGCCTTCCTGACTTCATCCCTACATGCCCAAGCAATACTCTTATTTTTCCCTAGTTTGTCCAAGTTTCCATTTCCTTATAAGCTTCCTTATGTTATATAGCTCAACCCACATACTTGAGTGTGTCACTTTTTTTCATCCATGTTTTGTCATTGGTGTCAAGCCCAGCTTACCTGCATCTGTGCTGTCCTCTTTGGAACTTTTGTGTAGGGGTGTATCATATCATAGCAAGTGAAATTCATCTGGGAATCGGCCTGTGGAACCAACCACTTTTTCCCAGAACAGTCCCGAGTATAGAAGTTAGTTTAGCCTATTCTTGAATGCAGCCATCAGAAGCACAGCACACCGCTCAGTTTGGCCCATATGTGGTACTGTCAGACAACCATTGTAATGCACAAAAGAGACTGGAGGAACGGGCTTGAAGAGACACATATGCCTGATTTGGTACTTGGAGAAGCACCAACATGGTGAGAGACTATCTGCATTGGTGCCTGTACGTGGTACTATGAAGAGGCCTAGCCTTCCACACGAATGGACTTCAGTGCTCCCTAACCAGAACTCTCCATGGGGGCTTGATCCTTACTCAGACCTCTTGTCTGCAAGAGGCTTTCAGGTTCTGAGACTTGTTAATCACCACTGTGAGCAGTCACTTGGAGAGTTCCTGGTCTGTCCTATCTGTATGGCCTCTCTCTTTCCAAAGCCTCTCCAAGCTCTTGTGTTCCCTGTCTTCCAATACCAGAAGTAGCTGCCTGAATTCCACACGTCTTGTGCATTTTGGACGCAACACAATGTCATCTACAACATGCTTTCCTACTATACCATTTGTATGCTCAGGTTTTGTGTTGTGAAGACTTGCTCTTAAATTTTAAAGTACCTGCAATGGGAAGAACACCCCTCCTCCCCACCACCACCAGTCCATTCAGTACCCTTTTTTAATGTAAGCAGCATAATTCCCCCAGATGACTCCTGTTACAGGGACACAGCTTGCAACTTTTAGCATTTTTCATGTCATCCATCTTATTTGCAAGACCAGCAGTCCAGAGGTAGAAAGTAAAAAATTATCAAGGCAGAAACGGATCACATCTTGGTAAGTGGTAAGGATTTTAACTCCCTTCATTTAAAAAATGCTTACTTTCCGAGGACAGTAATTTGTCTTTGTGGTACAACAGAGGGAGTTGGAAAGTGCACAAAGACTGGGAAGAACGCTGATGAGCTGTAGAAGTAACTGCCACTAGAATGAGATCTGCAAACAATACTCCCATAACTACCACCACCTGTGCTGGTCTTACTGAAGAAGAATCAATTGGTTTGGACTTTATCACTGAATGATTAAGCAACTTAACTTCAAAGCTACAGGAAGCTCAATAGAACCTTTGCCATGAAACCTCAGTTGCCTCCCATGCTGATACAGCTCCCATGAAGGCACACTACCAAGGACGATACAAACCTCTGTGGAAATAACACTAACAAATTACCCACTAAAAGGGCCGTATAATTAATAGGCCAAGTCATAATTTTATTTTTATAAAATATATCATAGAAGATTTAGGGTTGGAAAGAACCTCAGGAGGTCATCTAGGCCAACCCCCTGTTCAAAGCAGGACCATCCACAACTGTATCATTGCAGACAAAGTTTTGTTTAGCCAGGTCTTAACCTCAAAGGATAGACATTCCACAACCTCTCTGGGTAACCTGTTCCTGTGCTTTACTACCCTTCTAGTGAGTCTTTTCTAATATCTAACCTGAACTTCCATTGCTGCACCGGAAACCATTGCTCCTTATTCTGTCTTCTGCCACCATTGAGAACAGTCTAGCTCAATCCTCTTTGAAACCACCTGTAAGGCAGTTGAAGATTGCCATTAAATCCCCTCTTAGTTTTCTCTTCTCCAGACTGCATCTTCCTTAGAGTTGCATGACTGTAGTCAGTGGCCATTTGGTGCTTGAAGCACTCAAGTGCCTCACTGAAGTCCAGGTATAAACGGTATAAGGCTGGGGTATCACTGGACTTCTGCTTCCTATCTTTTGCAGCCTTACACATCTCTGTTTGCTAGATTTGCTCTCAGTACTGCAGTGTTGTCCAGTGCATGTCAAGCTGAGCAGGCCACTTCAAAATGACCTGGTAGTGTTGGATGCTTCTATTGTAGCTGAAATCCTGGTCCTCGTGCACCTTCCAAGCACTAGCAAAGATTCAACTGTACTACTTTTTTCAGTCAGTTGCATTCTGGGAACAGCTGATTGGACTGACTAGGGCTGCATTTGCCCCTGTGAAATCAATTTATAGATCTTCAGTGCAGATATGATGAGCTTGAGCCAAAACTTGCAGCTAATTACCAGTGTCAACATAGCATACCTTAATTGTTTATACAACTGATGCTAAATCACACAGAGATTGGGAAATGGGAGAATGGAGGTATTATCTGTAGTTAATATTGTGACCAGAATGTCATGTTTAATTTGCTGATGCTTCTCTCCTTTTTTCCCCCCCCCCCCTCCAGTTTCTTAGAATAGCATGTCGCAACCCAAAAGTGGGTCAGAAGAACATGAAAGTTGTGAACAAACTTTAAAAATGGATTCTCCTTTAACCCTCATCAGTTCTCATGAAAACGTAACCGTTGTTGGTCTCATGGGGTAACTTGTTACCCTGCCCGCATGAACAAAAAGGAACCGGTGACAACAGTATAAATGTACCAAAAACTATTTATTAAGCATACAGATAGTTTGTTTGAAAGAGTATTTATGATGATTTGAACCCAAAATATTATTTAACTCGAACTATGAAAAAAAATTCATGTTTTGAAACTCTTAGAACAATTTGCTAAGTCTGCAGTTCACACCGTTTTCAAACTAACAATTCCAAAAACATTTCCTAACTGTTTTAACTAAGTATTGCATCACTCACAAAGCAGCAGTGATGTACTGTGGTGCACACAAATCGGTTATAATCTTTGCATTGTTTCTGGGTTTTGCGGTCATCTGTCCTTGGACAAAAAGCACAACATCCCCTTATGCTTGCAGAAGGTTCTACTGGGGTGCATTATGGCAATTTGTAATTTAGGGCAGTCAGACCAGACTTAACAAACTTAGACAGATTACATGTATCCATCATTCTTCGCTTTATTTGTCCATCGATCAACTCTTCTCCAAGCTCCTGAAAAAAAAAGAAAAGAGAAAAAACAAACGCCGTCTTCTTAAATGTGATCTTTGCTTCCAGTTTGCGTTGTGTCCTAGCCAAATGATGAGGCTGGCAATGGCAACCACATCCAACATATTAAAAACTAGTGTCATTGGCCACATGTTGGTTTTCCGTCTGCAGGTGGGCATACGGACTAAGTGGTCAAGGTTATCTACCCCACCCTTCTTTTATTTTTTTTATAGTCATGGATGATGTCCAGCTTTCTTTGCTCTCCACCCACTAACAGGTCATGGTGCAATGCTTAACAGCCACAGCACAACTTTGGACTTCTTTGGAACATAGGAAACTAGGGTGAGTTCCCCATTGAAAGGAAAAACGGATGAAAAAGTTTCCCTTCGATTTTTCTTGCATTTTTCATTTGGGATATTGGCCTTGTTTTTCTGAATCGTACCTGCATAGGTCAAGTCCTGCTGTAGCAGTCTTTCTGCCAAGGCAGTACTTGTGAAGAAATTGTGATGACAATATTCCTTCCTGCCTTGTACCAGGGATGAACCAGTTTTTCAATGGCCTGGGTACCAAGATTACCTTGGCATGGAGCTTCTGGTTGTTTGCCCAGGTAGATGTCTCCAGACAGGGGAACAATGTTGCTGCATCACTGCACCACCAAATTTTCAAGCCATATTTGGTAGGCTTGCTGGGCATATATTGCCTGAAGGGACAGTGACCCTTGAACGCAATTTGCTGCTCATCAGGTGTATTCCTGGAATATACCATTTCCTCAGCTGCTCCACAAATTGTGTCCAAATATCTCTGAAAGCAGCAAGCTTGTCCACAGCTCTCCTTTCCTCATGTGTCACCTTGTTGTCAAATCTCAGGTACTTGGCGATTTGACAAAATCATTTTAAACACATAGTGACACAGAAGCTAGAACACCCTGTGTGTTGCTCCCATGACTCCTCCAGTTCCTCGTGACCACTGTGGTATAGACCACTCGGCAGTAGGAGGCCAATGTAGGCTTTCAGCTCTCTTTCGTCTAGCTTTTTCCACTCCTTTCTATTTTCAGGATGGCTATCATTCCACTCCCTGAATCTTCTTTCTGCCTCTGTTTGTTTCTCTTATGATAATAGGACCTCTTGTGAGAGAAACAGGTGGAACATTTCCACCACTGTGTCTTTATTACTTTTTCTTGTTGGCCCAGCACTTAAGTGGGCTATGTTCTTAGCTGTTCTCTGGTGATGTATTAGCTGTGGACTTTTTCCCACGCTCTGCCATTCCTTCCTCTAAAGGTGTCATCATCTGCAGTGTTTTCTGGGGGGGCGTGGAAGTGGTTCTGCTCCACATCCTGCTGTAGCTCTCTTTGGTCTTCCATGGCAGCCCCGGGCTGGTCCTCTCCCCTTTCCCACTGAAAGTGTTGGCAGCACTTCTGCTTGTGGCACCAACTCCTCCTCACCTGAACTGGATGAAGCTTCCGTAGACACATGGTCTTCTTGCTCTGAACAGTCTCACATATCTGGAACAAAGTCAGCATCCTCACTGCCTTGGGATAAGATTTAATCAGTAGATGTGTCACTGTCTTCCCTGGCTACCTGTGCAAGACAGGCTTCAGCACCGAGGATGAGAAGAAGGCACATCCTGGACTGCAGGGGAAAAAAAGAAAAATTTGATTACTGCTGAATGCATGTAAATAAGAGTCAAAGACAAGCCTGTCCTCCTATGCTGTCACAGAAGCAATTCTGCCCTGCCCTATGGCAGTGCTGGTAGCACCCTCTCCTAGGCACAGAAGCCAAAGACCAGCATCCACCCTTTTCTGGAAAGCCAAATGTAGGTGGATGCTGTTTGGAAACCACGCATGCAGGGGCTTATTGAGAGCAGGTAAAAGGGGCATTGAGGGCGGTGTCAAGCCCTTACTGTTGAAGGGGATGGCATAGTGTACACTGTATTACGGTATGCTGTTGTTCCGTTTCTTCTCTGCTGTCCCTTTGCTCCTTGTCCTCACTTCCAACAAAGGCAGGGCAAACTAGCTTGTATGTTATGAAAGGGGCAGGTGAGGTGGAGTTTTGCCATGAGAAGAGAGAGCAGAAGTGGATTTGGGGGTGACAGGGGTTGGGTTGGTTTGGTTTGGTTTGGTTTGGTTTGGTTTTTTTGGCAAAGGGCAGGGTGTTTTGATGACCTTGCAGCCTGCAAAGAAAGTGGTTAGCAAAAGCATTCATCACATCTTCTGCAAAAGCAGAGTGGAGGATGGCCATCCATTAGTTACCATGGATACCTGAAGTGGACATGAATGAGGTGTGAATGAATGCTGACCTTTCAGATGCATCCACCAGAAGTGGCCAAACAGGTCTAGGCCTGTCATTTATACAAAAATTGGATTGGGGTAAGTTGTTACCCCATATGGAAAAACACATTCATGCCTGGGGTAACAAGTTACCCTGGGCAGCTTTTCATCCGCAGAGAGCAAACCATTCATGTAAGCTGGCTGTTCTTTGGAGATATTGTCACTGGCGCCGTAGTGTACAATGTCCTAAAAAGAATTTTTTGGAATTAATTAACTTTAAGATACTGCACAACATGTGTGTCTGGGGTAGGAAATTACCCCATGGGAATGTATGAAGGTTAAAGGAGAAAAATGTGGGGAAACCATGGCTTTTCCCTTGCCGGGCTGGCAGAGTTCCAGCCTGAGAGGGGCTGCTTGGGGTCGCCCATGGTCCACAGCCTTCCCCCTTCACCCCACCAATCCCATACATCCACCCCCCACTCCCTCCCCACCCCGCCCCACACACTGGAGGGCAGGGGGCACTGGGTCAGGACTGGTCACTGATGTTTTACAAATGGGTCCAGGTACAAAAAAGGTTGAGAACCACTGTCTTAGAACACAACTCTGCCCCTGTAGAGAGACGAGGCAACTGTACATATACTTCTCATTTACACTGAAATCTAATTAACTATTTTTAAAGCCTTTTATTCTGTTTTCCAGATGCAGAAATTTAACATTGAACCCGAAGTCTTCCTATTCTTAGTGAGTACACGGGCTGGAGGTCTGGGCATTAACTTAACTGCAGCAGACACTGTCATCATTTATGATAGTGACTGGGTAAGTTAAACAGTTTTTCAAATGTTTTACGTGGTCAAACTTTTTTAGTATGTTGCTACATTTTTTGTTTAGCAGCTTTCCTAGGTTATGGGCTATTGTACTTTTATAGATTACCAGGAAAAATTTTGTAATAAACTTAGTGTTCCGCATTTTTGGTTTTTACTGAATTTCACTGATAAACTACGTGACTTTTTTATTGAAGTCATTTGGTTTTTACTGATTTACATCCATTTTTCAGTTCAAGTCCCTGTTAACTGGCACAAGTGGGGAATGGAGGGTGCCGGTAAGCTAAAAGTGCCAGTTATGGCATAGGTTTCCAGCTGGGGAGGGAGCACGGTGGTGACGGCTGTTCACGGAGTGGGGGGAGGAGGGGTGGCAATGGTCATGCTGGGGCCAGGGTAGGGTGGCTGGAGCCACTGCCTTGGGACATGGGGCTCTCGGCTCTGACCCCAGGAGGAGCTGTGGGAATTGCTCCCAGGTTGGGTGGGTCCTAGCTGCACTCTGGCTGCGGCCCTGCCCCAGGCACTGGGAGCTGCAAGCCCCACCAAGGGGCAGGCAGGAGAGCCCGGACCTGCTCCCTGTGGCAGGTGCTTTACCTGGCCACTCCTGAATGGGCCCATGGGGATGGACCTGATGCCGGGGGGCGCAGAGCTCCCAGCTCTGACCCAAGGCGAAGCTAGAGGGGCCAGGTCAGGGTAATGGGGCGGGGACTGTGTGTGCCCAGACACCGGGACAACTCCTTCCTCCCCCCCAAACGCCAGGGCAGCCCGGCAGCAGACTGTTGCAGCAGGGGGAAGGGGCACGAACGCGATCAGGGAAGAAAGCAGTGGGGCATGGCACTATGTGCGCCTTGCCATTGAAATTCCAGTTAATGAAGTTTTCTGGTTAGTAAAATCCCTGATAACAGGGATTTTACTGTATTTATTTTTATGAAATGCCATCCCGATAGATGGTTTGTGTTGCAGCACTGAAGCAATTCTTAAATGTATAACTCTCACTCCAGATACACAATGGATCCAGTCAGATTAAACTGTGTTTAATATCGCATCGTGATTGGCTCACGTGACAAACAGGTGCTTAGTGCTTCTGTTTAATGTGGGGCTGAATAAAAACATACACGGGGGGGGGAAAGTAAAAGATGAGTAGAAAGTGCAAATCTCTCTGTGAATATAGCCATAAAAATCAGTGTTTAGAAGTTTTCAAAAAGAGTAAACAGAAAGATGAAGAGGAAGATGCATTGCGCTGCAAGTACTGTGGCATTGAAGTCAGTTCTTACGCTGACAGGGTAAAAAAAGATGTAGAAAGCAAGCAATACATTTAAAATTAAAGAAGAATGTGAGATTAGGGGTAAACAGGCCATATCTGGAGCCTTTAGCAGGGCATTAATGAAAGAGAGAACCCAACACGACTGTGTTTAATGATTTTGTGCGTGCTATTTGTTTTGCTGGGCAACCACTTTCTCGCAGAAGGATCGATCAGTGACTTTGCTGCTGGACAGTATTGTTGCACAAAAACTCTTCCTAATGCAGACAGCCTCACTTAAGTACCTGAGAGAAAATGACGAAGCTGTAGTATTTAAAGTGATTGAAAGAATTAATGGAAATGTGGTGTCTAGTTTGTTTTTTTGATGAATTCCCTGACGCGTTGGACCACCCGAATTTGGTCTTTTTGTCTTCATTTTTTTTATTTCAAAGCCAAAAACCCTGCATTCTCACCCAAGGAACTTTGTGCAGATGTGACATTCATCCCATTTACTGATACCCCAAGCATTCAGGCAGCAGTAAATGCAGTGTTAGAGAGGTACCAACTGACTTGGGGGAAAATGTGGCCACCACTAACACGGATTCTGCCTCCTAAATGGCTATATTTTGGATTTTAAACTTCATTGCAGAACAACAGGGAAGTTTTTTTGCCTCCCTACTTGCCATCTGACACCTCCAGGGAAGCAATTCTACCTTATCTACACATCAAAGAGCTACTCAACACAGCTCACAAAGACACCCTCATGGACCCAGAGGTACAGACTTCCATCTTCATCTCCCTCTATGCAAAAATGAAATTTATTTCCTACCTGCAGGGACTTCTTACCATCGTGTACCAACTACACTTTTCCCAGAGTCTTATGAAGGGACTTTGATCCCGAAAGCTTGCAGAAAAGGACAGTTTTCTTGCCATTTTCCAGTTGTTCTAATAAAAAGTATCGTTTTGGAACCAAGCGTTCTAGTTTTTTGTATGTCCTATATGGCTAAGCTTTCATGGAAGAAAAAATTCAATCAGAAACCAGAGCTATTATGAGTTACTTGTCCCACTCATTTAATGTTGCACTATCATCAGCCACAGCTATTGAAGAAATGAGAGACATAAAATCTTTCATCATTGGATTTGGGGCTGTTTTAAGCATGCAAACAAGCTGAAGGCTTTGTTTTATGAAGTGCAAGATGACTGCAAACTTGACTGCCGATTTACTGACTCCTGTTGTGCCACATCAGTGAATGAGTTTCTACCTGGCTGCATGTCTTGTAAATAAGGCATGGACTGTGCTAATGTGTGTGTTAGATCACCCTGAGTTTGTCAGTGCTAAAGCAGAAACTCTGAAGAAAGAGGCAAATAATCTCAGTGGACACCAGATCCTGCACACCAAGGTCACGTTCATTGCTGAGAACCTGGATTCACTGTCTGAAACTCTAAAAGCAGTGGAGTTCTCCCCTGCTGCCTTCACCACGACATTTTTTAATACAGATGTTCACCACATACTGACAACTAAAATATCATCTGAATTGAACACAAAAGCTACAACAGAAACATACGGTGAGAAAACGCAACAGTTTCATTAAATCCTTCTGACCTCGGAACACAAAAGAACCAAAAAAGCTTTCAAAGACTTCAACATTATTCTCTGTGGAAAATAGCAGGTGACTATAACATGTAATTTGAACCCCGACGATTCATTATGGAATGTCATCCAGGTGTTGAACCCCTTCCTCAAGATGAATTTTGCAGCAGACTATGACCGCTATGGCAAAGTGTTTCAACCATTTGCCACCAAAGATGAAATTTCACATCTTAAAAGTGAATACACTACCTACATGAACATGCCTGTCCCTGACGATGTGGAACTGGATGTGCTGGTTACTTTCCAACTTTAGTAAAATTGCACAACAAGCTTTGAGTGGTAGCCCCCAGATCAGTGGATGCAGAACGCTTATTTTCAAAACTGGACTACATCCAAGAGAGCAAGAGGCTGAATATGAGTGAGGATACACTTAAGAAAACCATGTGAGCCTATGCAAACCAGGATTTCTGGAAAAATGATTAGTTTTGATGGGACACAAAAATTAGTTTGTATATAAAAAGTTTAGCCTAACCTTACTATTCTTTGTCCTTTTTGTAATAATTCAAAATCAGTTCTGAATTGCGAGGTAAATATGCAAGGTAAGTTCACTCTCATGTGATCAGCATAGGCACCCCTCCCCCCCTCCTCCCCCCCCAAACCAGGATTTCTGGAAAAATGATTAGTTTTGATGGGACACAAAAATTAGTTTGTATATAAAAAGTTTAGCCTAACCTTACTATTCTTTGTCCTTTTTGTAATAATTCAAAATCAGTTCTGAATTGCGAGGTAAATATGCAAGGTAAGTTCACTCTCATGTGATCAGCATAGGCACCCCTCCCCCCCTCCTCCCCCCCCCCCCCCCCCAGGGAAGGGCAGGGCTATGGGGAGGGAGGCATGGCACGACCTGTCAGCCACTCGCTGGGCTGCAGCAGGGAGCAAAGCGGAGGGAACTGTCAGTGCATGTAGGGCAGGGGAGCGCAGCTCTTGCTGTCACACACCCCAAGTGGGCTGGGGGACTGTGCCAGGCTCTTCCCAGGGGGGCGCATGCCCCCGGATCTGCACGTGGGACAAGAGCAGACTCCCGCCTGCACCGATAACCGGGAAGAGCCCAGTACCTGCAGCAGCTGCACCCTGCTAAGCACCAGGAAGAGCCCCAGGCTGCAGGAAGAGCAGGCTGCCGCCTGCCCCAGCACTGGGAAGAGCCTGATGCCACTGCTGGCTCCAGTCCGCCACAGCAGCAGGCTACAGCGAGAGCAGGCTGCCGAGCACCAGGAAGAACCCTGTGCTGCTGCCAGCCCCGGTTGGCAGCAGCAGCCTGCTCTAGTCCCACATGCAGATCTGGAGGCACGCGCCCCTCTAGGAAGAGCCTGACACAGCCCTCCCGGGGTGCACATAGCAGCAAGAGCTGCACCCCCACGCCTGCACCCACTGATAGTTCCTCCCACTTTGCTTCCTGCTGCAGCTCCAAGAGCAGCCAACGTGCTACACCGTGCCCATCGCCCCCACCCCTTCCCTAGTCCTAGACTTACTCCAGTCCCTATCTCCCTCACTGCTGCAGGAACGTATTATTATTTTCCCCAATTTTAAACCAATGTGGTTGGGTTTTTTCTTTTCTTCCTTTTATCCCAATTTCAACCTGGTTTTTATGTTTGGAAGATAAACCCTGAAAAATTCCCAGAATTTTTTAAAAATAAAAACCGAAAATGCAGAACACTGGGTAAACCAGGGGTGGGCAAAATGTGGCCCTCCAGACCATTATATCCAGCCCACGAGGCCCCTAAAAAATTTAGAAAATTAATAGTTATCTGCCCCTGGCTGCCTGTCATGCAGCCCTCGATGGCTTACCAAAACTTGGTAAGTGGCCCTCCGCCTGAAATAATTGCCCACCTCCTGAAGTAAACTTGGACTACAGCTTATATTTAGCGTGCAATAATAGTTCAGCAGTCTTTCATGCTCTTCACTACCTAATGTTCAGCAGGCTTTCATGCTCTTCACTACCTAATGTCATAACTATGATAGCTTTGAGCCAACTCATTTGTGAAAGATAGATAAACAAATTTATACCATGTCTCAAAGTACTTTAGTAAAAGGCTGGTTTCCATGATAACTAAATAGTTGGTTCCATCATCCATTTCAACTGTAAAACCTAACTTGTTTTTTCAGTTTTATTAATGCAATTAATTGTGCACACTCTCCCCAGAAATTGAAATGATCTCTTCCTCTTTCTGCAGCATGAAAAATGATACATTTTCAGCTTGAAAGCCTGTAGAGTCAAGTGAGTGAAAGTAAAGTCCATTGTGCATCTTTATCAACAAAGTGATTTTTTTTTTTTTTTAATCCCTTTAGAATCCCCAGTCTGACCTTCAGGCCCAGGACAGGTGCCACAGAATCGGCCAAACTAAACCAGTTGTTGTGTATCGCCTTGTAACAGCAAATACTATTGATCAGAAGATTGTGGAGAGAGCTGCTGCCAAGAGGAAGCTAGAGAAGCTCATTATCCACAAAAGTTAGTAAATTTACTCCACTTTTTTTGTATTACTCCATTAAAACCCAGTCGAGAATTCTTGCCGCTGTAGCTTGTTGCTTTTAGTGATCCTAGTCAGTTGTGAAAAACTTCTCCTTTTCTTTTCAAGAGTCAAAAGCAATCTCTTTTCTAAAGGCATTTGTTAGCCCATTGTAGCTGATTTCTGCTGCAGATTTAAAGTAAGACTTTTCAGGCTTCAGAAGAACTAAGGGTCATCATGCCACATCTGATGACCAGGGAGAAGGAGGAAGGTTTGCTTTTCAGGAATCAAAAATGGAAGGGAGCCAAGCAGTAAGGTATTTGAGTTGTTAAAGTAGTTGCTGGGGAGTTGTAGATAAGTGTCAGCCAGATCAGCTTCCTGGCTGATCATTTTTCACCTTAAGGGAAAAGAAATGTCTGACTGCATTGGATAAAATTTGATTATTTTTTTTTAATTAAAGAAAAATATATTTAAATGTAACTGAATTTTAAAATTTGTAACCTGCCCTATATTCTGCCCTCCCCAATCTAATGTGTGTCCTACAGAGAGGCTGCCTGTGGCACCTGTGTTGCAGCTTGGCCAGCCCAGGTCTAAATAATAAACTAGTGCTAGTTTTGAGTGAGATGTTGAACTAGGCATCTTTTTATTATTACCCCAGTCTCTTTTTATACTCCACTTGCTATCATGGTGCTTCTGTCTGCCAGCGAGCTACTAAGATTTCATGGTCAGTTAAAATATGAGAAAAGCATCTTTCAGGAATGTCTTTGCCAGAAATTCAACTTTTGGTCTAGTTTGCACGTAGAGCCAAAACGGGAAGAGTCATTTGAATGCATCAAGGAATCAACCCATGAAATGGTGAAACCATCCAGTACAGAGTTAAATATGAAAGGAGAGAGCAATAACACGGGACAGGTTGCCAAGCAGACTTACCAATTTCATTAAGCAAATACTTGTTTAATTGTTTACTAACCACTGCTAAGCCCAAATTTCAGTGGCTTCCTTTAGGAACCCTTGCCTCAATGCCTGGGGACCCTAGTAAAGGTTTAGGGAGGACTGCTGTGATCACCTAACTAAGTAATCTGATGGTACCTTCTTGCCATAAATATAAAAAGCACGTAAAGTTAATTCCATCCTCTTTTGACCCTGCAAAGATGCTTTAGACATGTTTTAATGGTATCTAGCCCCACAGCCTTCTGAAACCAAAATAACTTGAGTTCAAATTTGTTACAAACCAGCAGAGCTGTGAAATCTTAGTGTCAAGATCCTTTTCATTTTATTTGTTCTTTATCTAAAAGGAGGATACTTAAGAATCTTCATTAAAAAAGCCCTAAGGTATTTTACAATTGCATGGATCGGGCTTGAAGTAAGGAAATGTCAGAGTAGAGTTAAATTATATATGCAAACTTCTCTGCACACCAACACATATTATGACGGTGTCTTTATAAGAATTTTCTCAGCATTTCACATATTTCTACCATCCTAGATGCATTCAGTCTAACACCATACTGCTACTAATCTCTTCATACTTCACAGGTGATAACTACACTCTCCCTTCCTGAATAATCTCTCTCTGCACCTCCCTAGGTTGCCTTATACTACTGCATTTTA
The DNA here is from genome assembly GCF_000455745.1 of Alligator sinensis. Classification (NCBI taxonomy): domain Eukaryota; kingdom Metazoa; phylum Chordata; order Crocodylia; family Alligatoridae; genus Alligator; species Alligator sinensis. Next base: position 209,886 of record NW_005843023.1, read on the forward strand.
TCTTCATAATACCTCTTCACTCCTAATTCACAGCCCCTTTGTTTGCATTTACATATGGAGTCTTTTCTCTGCTATTTAACTCAGTTTGCATCTGTCTCTTGGATCAAAGGAAGGGCACTTGCTGCTGAATAAGCTTTCAGGCATTTCTTCCAATTATACAGCTAGTCCAGTAAAAAGAAACCTAAAAAATCCTTGCTTTTTATACAACAGTAACATATTAAATATGAATACATTACTTCATGTGAGAAGTGTATGTAGTTAAGTAGTAGAATCATTTAAATATTATATGTATGTTACCCAGAGAAATAGCAAAAGCTGTGTTAGTGGATATTTGTAAACCAGACCTGAGCAAGGGCAGAGGAAGTGGCTAAGGGAGGAGGTGAGATTGAGCAGCTGCATCTGTAAGTGGCAGGGTTGGGCAAGTCTAGTGATAACAGGAAGCTACAATGTTAGTCCCCCTTGATTTGTCTGCTTTTCTTGTCTTTGTCCCCAGTTAACTTTGGCCAGTTGGAAGTAATCTTATGTTTTTGACAGACCTTGATAACCGATCCAAATGATGGCTGGTTTTTTTGAGTCTGTCAGTACTTACCCACGAGTATCCTAGTATTTCAGATGAGTCTGGACCTCTTGTTTTTATAACATCAGTACTTAGATGTCTAGTAACGAGTTGCTTAGAAACTTCCCTTCTATTTACACTCAAATGTATTGGATATTAAGAAATGTTAGTCTGAACAGTTGCATCTTATTTACTAAATATATTGAGAGAAATTAGTCTCTAATAAATCATAAGCATCTTTCACTGCTTCTCTGTTCTGTAGTTGTAACCTTCCTTGCTTTTTCAATCAGCTAATGTTATAATGGGAACAAACGTCAACCTTCTCCATCTAATTTTAATTGCAATGTTTTTACTGTAAGTAGAACTAATACCTTTTCTGTTGTGTGCGTGTCACTGCTCTTTCCAAACCATTTCTTTGCATGCCAAAATTAGTGACAGGTGTACATGTAAGAGTTCTGTGCAATGCTGTATTTTTTTTTTTTTTTGACCCTTCAGCTTAGTAATAATTTAGGCATGTTGTATGTATTTGGATAAACGGTGAAGCACAATATTCACTATGTGCTGTTGTATCGATGTGCAGTATGTCCAAAATAGTTGATTATCTGTTTTTTCAGCACATGTTAAATGTGTCAGTTTACAAATCTAGTGGCTGCCTTTTATAGATTTTCTTATATGGGGGGTTTTCTCTCTGCATAGATCAGTTTAAAGGTGGTAAATCTGGGTTAAGCCAATCAAAGAGCTGCTTGGATCCTCAGGAATTAATGGAATTACTGAAATCAAGAGATTACGAAAGGTATGTTTCCACATTTTGTTTTATTCCCCACCCATCAGCTCTCAATCTGTGGAATGTAAGTAAGTGTCAGATCACCACAGTGGCTCTGCCCTTTTCATGATGTTAAATGGCATTCAGGTCTGTGCCAGAGGAAAGGAAGGGAGGTCCTTGGGGAATTCTGATATTGTTACAGGGTGTCACTGGCGGGGTTACCCTGGATTTCTGTTCACAGCTGGCTCCTCACTCCCCTTTCACTCACCTGCCATGCCTTGGTGTTAAATAATTGCAGTAAGTTGCCTCACCCCAGAGAGGGTGGTGATTTAAAGCCAGGTGGCACTACCTCATCCTTATATGTATCATTACTGACAATGGTTGGGTCCAGACCCTCTTCCAGGGCCTCAACCTTTCTTCTTCCTTTCAAGGTCCCACCTTGCCCTGGCCAACAGTCCTAATTCTGTCCCGTCTGTGTCTCAAACCTAGAACCCTTGGTTCCATTGGCCAATGAATCAACCTCTGGGCCAGGTCCCTTAGTTCTCAGCCTTTGCTGCCCTGATAAGTCCCAGTCTCAAGGCAAGCATTCACAACCTGCTGAGGGTCAATTTCTGCAGAGTCTCTTGTCTCCATACAGTGCTTTGCTACTTGGCCTCTATATCACCCCTTACGGCCATGTCTGTTCCACCAGTTGTTATCAACAGAGATTTTTAATAGACTGCCCTGCCATTTTGAGCTACCAACAAAGTTGCAGACATAATGGCCCCCTTGTTAACTTTTTGGGCTCAACAGAAAAAAAAATCTACACAGTTTACCGCCAGTGAGATCCATATGTCTTCAGGTCCATGCCCCGTGTGCCCCAGGGCTCTGCTAGCCAGCTTCTGGGGTGTCTCCCCTCTCCCCCTCAAGGGCAAGTCAGTCCTGGTTCTGCTACTAGGCCTTTCCTCTCTCCCCCTGGCAGGGACTAGCTTTTGTACAGCCAGGCCTATCCTCCTTTCTGGTCACCTGACCACCCCACCCCGCCTTACACCAACATAGGAAGTTCTTGTTCGCAACCTGCAGTCTCAAGGAGGGGTGGGTATGCATGTTGTCCCCAGCTGCATATTTTCACTCCTGCCTTGAACGGTCCTTATCTTAAAGGGACCAAGTTCTGTAGCTCTGTTCCATGGTCTATACCCTGTTACAGTATGGAAAAGTTTGGACTGCTGAATTAGTCCAACTGTAACTTGGTTTTACATTGTATTATTTTCTCTTATTTCTGTAGAGAGGTTAAAGGATCCAGAGAGAAAGTAATCAGTGACAAAGATTTAGAGTTACTGTTAGACAGAAGTGATCTTATCGGTAAGTAAAGCTTATTTGGTCTGTCTTTCCTGTTTGACAGTAAAATATATCTATATGTCTGTGTCTGTCATCTGGAGTCTGTTGTCTGGGGTCTGTCATCTATCCAAAATCTGACATGGGTAGATATTTCAGTTCCTATACTGCCAGAAACTGTGGGGCACCCCTCAACAAATATCATATTAAATCCCTATAATGAGTATTCAGCATAAATACAAAGGGTGCTGATGTGTACGCTTGCCTCTTACACTGACAACTTAAGCTAGTTAAGAACATTTTTGAGGAGCAGTGGGGAGTAGAATGCCAGTTCATCAGAACAAACTGCTCTTGACAACGGGTTTCTTTTAGCAAATTTCCCATTTCAGAATTTTTCCAAAATACAGTAAAAGCCATGTTATCTGGCACCTTACAAGCCGGCACGCTCTACTAACTAGCATGCTGGCTTGTAAGGTAAAGTGAAACCGGAAGTGCCAACCATGGCACTTCCGGTTTCTCCAAGCCCCCATAGCCTGAGGCAAAGCAGCCTGCACTGCCAAGCCCCCACAGCCTGAGGGAATAACAGTCTGCGTGGGGCCCGCCTCTCTGTCCTGCAGGGCCCACGGGAGGGTCAGCAATGTTGCAGGAGGGGTGGTGACGCCCCAGACGCAGCAGGAGAAGCAGCGGCCCAAACAGGTAAGGACGCCTGTTCGGGCTGCTCAGTTAACCGGCATATTTTGTTATCCAGCATCTTCCATTCCCAGGGGATGCCGGATAACAGAGCTTTTACTGTATTCCATTTCAGCATTTTTAGCTACCTTCCGTATTTTGAAATATAAACTACATAAACTACTTAGTTTTAAATGTGAAACGCATATACTGATGACACATTTCAGTGGACCCAACCCATTTTTTTTCCAAATTGCAAATATTTTGAGACTTTTTTTAAACTTCAGTAGGCATGGGAAACTTTAACAACTTCCCCATGATGGGTAAAATGCTTCCTGTCCAGCTTTGTTCATTAGTAATATTTTGACCTGTTGTGTGTTTCATTCAGCATCATTATATTCGTGGGTACCATTTACCATACTTAAGACAAAGATAAATCGCCACAGGATTTACAAATGCAAGTCAAAGCCTGTGTCCAAAAAAACATTTGCCTGATTCTAGTACAGTGTACTTCATCTCGTATAGCTTTGGGACTCAAAATGGGCTATATGCTTATTTAGTGTATGTATTTATCCAAACTTAATGTAAACCATTAATTCTCATTAAGTTCATAGCCTTGCCTTGGTATTAGCAGCCCTGAAACTGATAGGATTGGCTAAGATGTTGCATGTTTTGCTATGAGTAAGTCACAAAAGAACATTTTGTTATATTACCAGAAGAATTTGTCTGGGTGTACAGCACGTTGCCGTTAGAGCTAGATTTTACTAACAAGTCTGCAATTTAACTGCATGTGTCTAGGAGGAAAATTATATGTAAAGATTTAAAACTTTTTATTTAGGTGGAGAACTCTGTTAGAACTTGCTTCTTCATTCAGCCTTACTGTGGTGTTAAAGGCTGCATTTCCTTTCCTTTAAAAAAAATAATATAAAAGGAGGAAACTAATTAATTCAGACTAAAAACAACTGGTAATTCATTGAGATCTAGCTGATGCATTGTGTTCGGTGGGTTCTTCTGTTGTGGGAGGGGGTTCATTATTGTTTCATTACAACGTGCATCTAACTTGCACACTCGGGTAGTTTAGGTTTTGATGGGGGTTTTTTGTTTTTGTTTTGGGGTTTTTTGTCTTGGTATTCTTATGACTGGGGTGGACCAATAGAGATTTTGGAGTCCGATACAGATAGCCGATTTTTAAGGAGGCATATCGGCTGCTACCAATCCGATACAGCTGCCATCAGCTGGTAAATCCGGTGTGGTGGAAGTGGGGGGCAGATCAGCACCCCCTGTGATGGAGGGGGCAGGGGCAGGCACTGCCCAGCCTGGGGGGGGGCTGCAGCTTATGGAGTGGGGGTGGCTCCTGCCTCTGCTTGCACCCCGGTAGGGCATGAGGGAGGCATGTGCCCCTGGATATGTGTGGTGCGGGGCAGGCAGCAGCTGTGGGGTGGAGCCAGGGTTATTTTTCCTGGGGGCTGGGCTTGGAGCGAGCTCCAGCAGTGCTGAGGAGGCTGCAGCCACCACAGATTTTACCTCTGCTCCCAGCCCTGCACTGCCGCCTAGCTCAGTCCTGGCTTTTCCCTTCGCTTGGTGGAGGAGGGGCATTCAGCCGGGGCTGCGCCAAGCAGTGGCACAGGGCTAGGAGTGGAGTGGCTGGAAAATTTAAGGTGGCTGCAGCCTCCACCCTGCGCCGCTAGAGCCCTCTCTAAGCCCAGCCACCAGCAAGAAAAGCCCCGCACAACACTGGCTGCAGCTCCACCCTGCAGCTGCTGCCCGCCCTGCGCCACATAGATCCGGGGGCACACTCCACAACCCTACCCAAGTCGCAGCTCCATCCCATGCCCCTCCTCGCCACCTGGGAAGCACCTGCCCCTGCCCATTCCCTCCCCACAGGGGGCATTGATCTGCCTTCCCTTACTTTCCAACTTACCAGCTGGAATTACACGCTGCTGGTTCTGCTCCGGTATAGACAATTTTCTTCATATCAGTACCAATCTGATATCGGACCGATGTACACCTCTACTTATGACCTTTCAGTGACCTTTAAAACATAGAAAGAATCTTACAACCAAACCAGAAGTTCAAATCGGAAATTGTCTGGATCCCAAGAAATTTGATGCTGTTTAAACACTGTTAACATGCATGATTAACCCATTAACAGGTTCTTGCATTAATTTTTTGAATGCGTTAATTATGCATATGGTTTTGGAGCCTACACCCAGACTCCAGGCTGCCTAGCAAAGCAGCAGTGGCAGTGAAAAAGACTGCAAGGCAGCCTAAGCATGGGCTCCAGGCTGCTGCAGCAGGAAGGGGTGGGGGACACAGGCAAGCAGCCGCAATGGACATGTGACCAGGCATGCAACCCGGCGTCATGTAGACTAGTGCCCAGCAGGTAAGTCGGGGGGGGTGGAGGCATAGATCGAGGCCCCCAGTGAAGGAGGGAGTGGGGCAGGGACTGAGGTGAATGGGGCTGGGGCAGGTCATGGGACAGAGCCACAGGGGGACGTGGCTTTCCACCACTGTGTGCACCCCCAGGGGAGGCATGCAGGGCATGTGCCCCCAAATTTGTGTGTGGGGCAGAGGCAGGCTGGTTGTTGCACAATGCTATGTTGTGCCTCCCACCACCAGGCAGGCAGGGGACATGCAGTACAGCCAGCGCATGGCTCCCAAGGCAAAGACAGCAGGGCACAGAGCCTCAGCCCGCCTCTGCCCTGTGCACAAATATGCCCCTTCCCCCAGGATGCACCACAGTGGTGGAGAGCCATGCTCCCCCCACGCCTCAGACAAGCCGCCTGCAGCTCTGTCCCACTCCTAGCCCCAGGGCCCCATTCACCCCAGCCCTTGCCTCGGGGGGCAATATGATTGGGGGAGGGGGGTAGTGATATGCCCTGCCTCTGTCCCTCACTACCACCCCTGCCCTGCTGCTGCCTCTCACTCCTGAACCTCACATCCTGCCAGTGTGCGCAGGGACCCCCCTCCCCAGTCTCCAAACCACACACACACCAGCCAAAGTACCTGCATAATTTTGTGTTTTTCTGGCATATTTGTGTTTTTTAGCTGTGCAATTAAAATCACAACTAATTGTGACTAATTTTTTAAATCATGCAACTAATCACAATCAGTTTTTTTTTTTTTTTAATTTGACAGCCCTAGTTTTTTATTTTAAGGAAAAAAATGCGGCTAAGCCTCTTGCTTTACATCATTTTACTTCTGATCTGAGACTACTGACAACTTTGTCAATCTTTTTCTCTTAGACCAAATGAAAAGGTCCCAAACAGTTAAAAAGGAAAAAGTGGGTGTCTTCAAAGTCTTAGAAGATTCAGAAAACTCCAGCGTAGAATGTGTTTTTTGAAGTGTGACTGGCCTCTAAGCTACATGCAGCTGAAGTCAGACCGTGCAAGGCCATCATTTTACAATGATTCGTTACACTGATTTTTAAAGCTGGTTTAAAATGTTATGCTTTTATGTGATTTGTAACATATCTAGTAGTCTCATACTTGTAACTTTGTTAATCTAACATGAACAGTTCACAAAATAAACACATTACAGCCTGTCAGTTTTTTATGATCCAGTGGCAAACACTGCCAAATTTGTACAAATCTTCCTGTGGAAGTCTTGCTAAGCCTTTTGTTCTCTACAAGACAAAGTATCAATGGTTTTTATTTGGGAGGGGAAGAATTTTTAGTGCATTTGTTTACAACCAGTTGTGTAACTTCAGTAAAACTTTTTGATAAAATTGTCCCTTTGTCCTCCTGAGTGGTGTGTTTTTGTTCTGTTTTAAGTGGGGGGGAAAATGTTTTGCTAGTTTCATAGCAGGAAAGACTACTGGGATTAGATGACCCCAGCAAGATGGTTATCAAGACCAGTTTTTGGAGATCACCAGGTTGGATGACTGTACCACCTGTGGCAGGAGCCTGTTCCAAACCCTCGGGACTTGACTTATAAAGAAGTTTTTCCTTATGTCTAGCCTGAAATGATCCTCAATCAGCTAGTGCCCATTATTTCTTGTCCTCCCCTTGGGGGGCCTTGGTGAACAGATGCTCCCCCAGGCCCTGATGTGTATGTCCTTCATATACTTATAGGCTGCTTCCAAGCCCCCTCTGAGGCTTCTCTTCTTCCGGCTGAACAGCCTTCCTGCCTTAAACTACCCCCACTCTAGAAACTTAGGGCAAATAATCATTAATATAATTTCTATTTTGGACTAATCGTATTAATGGAGCATGGATAAAGATTTTTCTTGGTTGATACCAATAGCTGATACCCATCCAATAGCTGATTTACAGGAATGCAGCCTGGCAGCTTGGAGATCAGCATCCTGCTGGTAAGTCTGTGGGAGGAAAGGGTTGTTGGGGCAGGGGCAGGCACAAGTGCTGCCCAGCCAAGGGGGTGGGACGGAGTTGTGAATGGCTCGTCCAGGGAGCACAGGTGGGGGGGCTCCCTGCTGCTGTGCGCACCCCCAGAGGAGGCATATTCCCCACCCTCCAGATTTGTGTGCAGGGCAAGGGCAGTCTGTACCAACCTCCTGGCAGGAGGCCTAGGTTTGGCGTGGCTCAGTTGCACAGGTCAGGAGGTGGCACTGGGAAGGGTGGCTACAGGGGGCTATCAGGAATTTTGGGGTGGCCATAGCCCCCCAAGCCATCACCCCTGCTCAGGGCATTCTGCTCTGCTGCCTTTCCCTTGGCAGCCCTGGTGCCTTGAGCAGGGGCGGTGTTAGGAAGAGGCTTAAGGGGGCTATGGCCACCCCAAAATTCCTTGTAGGTGCCACCCCTTTCAGTGCTGCCACCACCACCTGCCCTACACAGCTGAACCCACCCCAATTACCCATCCCCTCCCTTCCCCCCAGCTGGGAAGAAGCTGGGACAGCCCCTAGCTCCGAGTCCGCAGTGAGTAACCCGCCCTCACCACACGCACAAATCTGGGGGAGAGGGCACACCCCTGCCCGACTCCCGCACCATGGGGGCCTCAATCTGCCCCTATACCCTTTCCCTCCCCCAGACTTACCAATAGGGCACTGCTCTCAAAACTGCTGGACTATATGCATGCGGCATTTATCAGTGACATTATCAGCCAAAAAAAGCTGATTTTTAGAGGCAAGAGTTTTTTGGGGGGTTATTTTATCTTTATTGAACCAACTGGATAGTTTGAATAAAGCTAGACAAGGTTTTGAATGCAAGACATTCATCAAGTTTGTAAAGTCATGCTGTAGGTCATGCATTGTCACCACCTGGCGGTCTCCACAGGTAGGGCATGCTCAGTTGGGTGGATGGGATGGGGCTGTGGGTGGGGCCAGGGCCTGAATCTTGTGACAGCACAGGACTGGAGTTGAGGGTCTGCTCCCAACGCCCCTGCCTGCTACGCCTGTGCAAACCGGTTAGTATGCATTTCAGATTAGGATGATTCAGGGGACAGTGATTCAATTTGGTGATTCAAGTCACTGTCCCGAATCGATTTTGGGAGAATCCAATTCAGAGATTTGGCCGCAGCTGAATCAGCCCCATCCTCTGCTGGTTCTCAGTGGCCGCCCTGCCCGCTCTCCCAGCTCCTGGCTTTTTGAAGAAAAAACCACACTCACTGACTCCTACTGGCGGGGGGCTGAGTTGGGGGTTTTTTGTTTTTGTTTTTTAGAGCTGGGGCAGGTAGGGCAGCTAGAAGGGGGCTGGGAGAGTGGGCAGGGGTCAGGGGGACTCATGGCAGAGCCTCCCATGCAGTGGAGAGGGGGCAGCAGGGATCCCCCCCTGCCTGGCAGCAGCCAGTAAGTAGGAGCTTTTTTTTTTTTAAGAGCTGGGAGCTATGGGGGCTGGGGGAGGCAGGGCAGCCATGGTGAGGCTGGGAGAGCAGGCAGGGGATGGGGCCTGGCAGGGGTCCCCCCTCCCCCACCCCTTACTTACCAGCTCTGAGTCCAGGTCCAGCTCCCCGCTGCAGTGAGTGGGGACTGCCCGAATCACCAAACATCTCCGAATCTTTTCCGAATCAATTCCAAGAGCTTCAAATCAATTCACACCTTTTAATTTGTCTTCTGATTCAATTCAGATTCAGAAATTCGGCCACTGAAACAGGCCGAATCTCCTCCAAATCAAATCAGCACCCGAAGCTTTGCACAGCCCTACTGTCCACAGAACCAGCACCGATCATGGGAATGAGCAGAGCATTGATTGTGGCTCTGCCCTGGTTCCCAGATGCTGCTCCCTGCCTGTCTGCTGCCCCATGCCATCCGCCCAGCCAAGTAGGCCATGCCCATGCAGGTACCAGGCCACTCTATGGAGACTCACTCCATCCAGTGCCCCCTGATGGTGGGTGCAGGGTGGATGGACCAGGCAGCAGGGCCCTGTTGTATGGCCCCTAGTGATGCCGCAAGTCGGATTAGACCAGGGGCGGGGAAAATCCGGCCCACGAGGCCCCTAAAAATTTTAGAAAATTAATATTGATCTGTCCTTGGTTCCTGTCAAAAATGACACCGGGGTTGTGGGGCCAGCACTGACGGGGCCCAGAGCAGGGTGGCAGGAGTCCCGGCTGGTAGAGGCTCTATGGAGCCGGGCCAGCTCCCCGCTCTCCCTGCTTGTGAAGACCAGCCCAGCTCTGCAGACCCCTGCTAGCCTGCACCCTGCTCTGGCCCCCACCAGTGCTGGCCCTGAAACATTGGGACATTGGTCCCAAGATGGTGACCAGGGGGTGGGGCACCTGGCAAGGGGCAGGGCTACCCATGCAGCCCTTGACAACTTGCCAAAACTGGGTAAGCGGCCCTTCGCCCAAAATAATTGCTCGCCCCTGGATTAGAGTCATGTGGGGCAAAGTGCACTTGTGGCACAGGGCAGTCTGAGCTGGATCTGGCCTATAGAC
>NW_005843023.1:220025-235577 GCF_000455745.1 Alligator sinensis
GCCTACCTCATCTGGCAGCATCTCCAGCACATCTGGGACCTGTGCTACATGTGACACATCCCAAAGCAGCTGGGCCAGGTAATGTGCATGGTGTAGTCCAGTTGGAGTGGCACTGTGCTCCATGTGGTGAACCCTCCTCCAGGTAGTGCAGGTTCCAGACTTGCTGGAGCAACCATCAAATCAGCTATGCTGGAAAAAGGGGTTCACACACCCAATCCAGCCTGCAAACCTGCCCCATGCCACTCATCTAGCCCACCGGGTCAGATGACTTTAACACCCATAATCTATTTTAACTACTTTTTCATTTAAGCTGGGAGAAATGCTACAGAAGTTTTAAAGAGTGCTTTAGAAATTTATGTCTATGCTGAATTAATTCAGTCATTAGGGCTTACTGCCAAGGAAGAGTATGCAATTGGTTAAACTCAATTAAGTCTAAACAGTGCAAAGTTTCACGCCTTATTGAAATGGATATTAATGTTACTATGATCCATTTGCCCCACCATCTTCTGTCTCTTCCTGCATGTTAGTCCTACTTTTTCTCTGATATCTTTAAGAAAGTAGATATCATGCAAGAAAAAAATCTGCATCATATTGAGGACTTGGTGGGCAGGCATGGCATAAAATAAATAGTGAGCTTGATTGATTTTTGCAGCCAAAAAAGGTGCAGCTTAGTATTATAAAATTAAAATCTTATTTATGCGAAGCTGCAACAGAAATGTCTGTCTCAGATCTGGGCTGTATGCTGTGAACTATGTGAGGCTCCTATTAGAAGTACCTGTATCTATGTTTAATTTATAGTTTGAATTAAGTAGAATTAGCTTTTATTACTCACAGTATAACCAAACCAGGATTTAGTAGGGTCTTTGCTTCCTGAGAAACAGTGAAGGGTCTAAAAAATGGACAACTCTGAAGCAACAGCAAAATAAGGTCAGCACAGAAGAATACAGAGTTTGGTGACAGTCTTGTAAAACGTTACCTGTGCATCACAGCACAGATGTTTTCCATGAGCAGCCAAAGAAGGTCAACTCACAACATAAACTGTACTGCTGCCACCTCACTAACACAAACATTTTTACATGCAAATATGCTGAGAATTTATGCACAGCTGGGTCAAAGCAGGTATGCAACATGCTTGGCCCCAGCCCATGATGTCATAGTATTGCAGAACAAGAACGCAGCAGATTAAATCCTTGTCAAATTCCAAATTCTAAGGTAAATAGGTTCTTGGTTGAAGTAGGAAGCCATTATTTCCATGTAATCAGACCATAACTGCACTTGAGAGAAACTTGGCTCGACCTACTGATATGATAAAAGGTTCTGCCTGAATATTACAATTCCCATTTCATCATAATAAGATTTTGCTGTCCGGGGAAAGCTGTCCAAAACCTGAGAACTGCATTTATTTTCCCATCTCTGAAACTTGTTTAGTAGTTCATCTTGGATTGTTTCTAGTCACAAAGATGCAAGTAAACTTGCTGACTTTCCATCCACCTTAAACAACTGATTCTTAGGGAATGCAAATTCATTGCCTGCTCTGTGAGATCAACTGTTTTGACTCCTCAAAGGACTGCAAGTTGATAGAACCATGGGAAGGGCAGAATGATCTGACTCCTTCATCAGCAACACAATTAAGTTTGGTTCACTTTTGCAGAAGCTGTAGCTACAGAGTGGATGTTGAATTATTCATCTGCATATGGTCTGATGCCTGGTAGATGGTATTTTAGGGCAAATAAAATTACATATTTGTGAATAATTAATTTTTCAGCTGAACAGATGGTTGGCTGTTTGGTGTATAGTTTATTCAGTGAAATGTATCCACCAGTCAAATAAAATGTTTGTGTAGATACAATTTTTTTTCATCATTCAGTTGGTTCCCTAACCCTGATGCTCCTAGCCAACCCCATGAATGTTGCTATCTCCACAAGGACATCACTTAATTTTCCTGTGTGCATCATCATCATCATCATCAAAGCAACCTGACCTATTCCCTGTGCCTGGACAAGCACCTCAAAGTTTGAGCGTGTGTGTACACACACGCGCGTGTGCATGCATGCACATGCATGCACACACACACACATGCACTCTGCTCCAAAGACACGATACTAATAAGACACTCAATAGCCTCTGGCCTGGGATGCAGGGGTTCTCTCACCCTAGCATCTGACCAAGTGGGCTGTTGCCTATGCAAGCTTATGCTTCATTGAACAAATGAGTCTCTAACATGTCCCCCTGCAAACCTCCCTCCCTGCCTTGTGCCTCACTTCAGACTAACGTGACTATCTACTGCTCTCATACCCTAACGGATTGTGGGCATTGGAGGAAGGCTTTCTGCATCCACAGCTATGCCTAGGAAGACAGGGTCTCCTTGCTGAATCGGGGATACTTTGCTGTTGGCTGTTCCAGCCCCTCTCCTGTCCGCCTCCCCAATGCCTTTTTGAAGTAAACACCTGACTTTTGTCCCCGTTCCTGTCCCACTGCAACTGCCAAGCAATGAAGCTCCTGTCAGGGGTCCCCAGTCCCCCACCCCCACTCACTTGCTGGCCATACCCCAGTAGCCTGAAGGGAAGTAGGAGTTTAATACCCTATTGCACGGGGCAGGGGAGCAGCATGGGCACCGATAGGCTCCGCTTGTGCACCCAGGGTGGTGGCAGGCAAATGCCAGTAGCCTGAAGGGAAAGGGGGGCAGGAGAGCGGGTTTAATCCTCCCATTGCAGGCAGCAGTGGCATGGGCACCCTGGGCCGAGTCCCTCCAAGCAGCAGCCAGCCGGCTGTAAGGAGTGGGGGGGAACGTGATGTGGCTGCAAGGAAGGCAGGGAATGAGGGGAGCTGGGGACTCAGCACTGCCTCCCGCTGTGGCAGTGCAGCCTAGGCTGGGGCGGCCCCAAGGGACAGGAGTCAGTGCTCCCCCCCCGCCCAACTCCCTCCCACCTCCAGCCTCTTTGCAGGTGGGCTGCAGCTGCAGCACAGCTCCCTGGCCTCTCCCTCTCCCAGCAGCAGTGGCAGCAGAGCAAACCGTCACAGCAGGCAGAGGTGAAGCACCTGTCACCCACTGCCTGCTTACAGCAGTGCCAGGTGCTCATGGCAAACTGTTGCAGGCCAGGGGCAGGAGCAGCAGAGAGGGGAGCCAGTGGACCACTGCAGTCCAGTCCAGCCCAGCCCTGCAGCCCAGGGGCATGAGCAGCAACTGGCCCATGTCAACCCAGCCCCAAGCACCCAGTGCCACTGAGAGCAGGCAACAGGTGTCTCACCGCCACCCACTGCAATGGTTTGCTCTGTCGGTGCCACTAGGAGACGGAGAAGCGGGCTGTCACTGGCCAGTCACTGCCCACACCCCTGGGCTGCGGGGCCGGGCCAGACCACACTGGGCTGCGACTGTCCATTGCGTCCCCCTGCTGCTGCCCACACCCCGGGCCCACGGCAGCCCACCCTGAGCACCTGGCGCTGCCATGAACAGACAGCAGGTGACAGGCACTTCGCCTCCACCCACCGAGATAGTTCACTCTGCCACCAGCTGCGGTTGCAGCCCGCATGCAAACCACAGCCCCCGTATGGGGCTGGAGACAGGAGGCAGTGGCTAATGACCCCCCACCCCCTGGGGCTGCCCCAGCCTGGGCTGTGCTGCCCCAGCGGGAGGCAGTGATGAGTTGGGCTCCATAACTAACCCCAGCTCTCCCCCTCTCTCTGCTGCAGCCAGGTCCCATCCCCCATCCCTGCCCACTCCTGCGGTCAGCTGGCTGCTCCTCAGAGGGACTCAGCCCAGGGCACCTGCAATGGGGGGATTACACCCCCACTTCCCCTCAGGCTCCTGGCATCTAGTCACCCTGGCCCTGGGTGCATACCCCCAGGTGCACGAGTGGAGCCTATTGGTGCTGTGCTGCCCATCCACTGTAATGGAGGGATTAACTCCCCACTTCCCCTCAGGCTACCGGGGCCTGTCCCGGTCCCTGCTCCTGCTGCTGGAGAAGTGAGGGGGATGTGGGGGCTGACGATGCCTAGCAAGAGCTGCTGCCCCCTTGCCAGGCAGACCCAGCCGCACTCCAGAGCAGGGTTTCCCACCCAGTGACAGTGCTCCGGCTAGGGAGGAGAGGGGTGGGGCCAGCCCTGCTTGGCTGGAACAGGCAACCCAGCCAAACCCAGCCCAGGGCTGCAGAGCATGCCGGGATGCTGGAGGACTCTTATTTAACTTAAACAAGGAAGGGATCTGGGACCTTCCAGAAACCAGTTTGACCTCAATTGGTTAGTTCTGATACTACATTCAACCAAGTTTATCTCAAACTGGTTTTGGCCATTTTGAAACTGATTTATGTGCATGAGCTTATGTTCTGTTGCAGGTTTAAACCAGTTTCTGATCACTTAAACCAGTTTGTATGTAACTTCTGTTCCTAGCCAGGAAGGTAACTTTGCAAATGCTATTCTGGGGGAGGGGCTGGAGAGAGAGAGAGAGAGAGAGAGAGCGCGAGGCCTAAAAAGGGAAAGATAGAGATCTGACTGCTTACAGTCACTAGCACTTTTAAGCTCCCTAACTACACATCACATCTGTCCACACAAGCCAACAGTAACCCCCTGAGCTCTGCTTGCACATGTATTTTTCTCAGTGCTCTCAGGGATTTGGCCTATTTTAAATGCATGTAGGAATAAGGGTAAAAAAAAGATGAGAGCACAGGTTGTAACTTCAATCCATACAGCCCTGGTGTCTCCTCCCCATATGTGCAGAACAGTGGCAAGTGGTGACTGCCCACAGGCGCTACACTGCCTCGCTCATGGGGTGCATGTGCACCTGTGTGCACCCCTATGCGTCGCCCCTGCTGCTCATCCTCTGCAGGGTCAACCCATATAGCTATGCTAACAGCAGACCACATCAGCGTTAACAGCTCTTTTGATACATTCATGAGCATTTCCAAGTTGACTCAGCAGAGGGCAGAAGGATACACAGTCACTGGGGATATGACAAACCTGCTGAGGCATCCTCAAATTCTCAAAGGGTGGGGAGGTATGCAGTTCCTGCTTCAAAGATCTTTTTTTTTTGGCTCAGCAGCTGTGGCTGATCATTTCCACCCAGTCCCCTTTTACATATATCTTAAATTATTTTTAACTTCTTGAGTGGGAGGCTCAGCATATTTTTAGTTTTGCCCTTACACTCTTTTTTGGCAAGTTCCAGCTGTCTCTCAGAAGAATTTTGGACAGTCGGCCTTGAATAAATACAACTTCCAAGTATTTATAGTATGTCATAAAATCCAAAACATTCCATTTTCATCATCACAGAAGCCACCAAGGAGGACGAGAAGATTTCCCAGAGTAATGAATATGGAATAACTTGGCTGCCCTTGTTCCCACAGTAATAAATTTGATCAACTCTGGGCTCTGTAGCAGAAACCTACTGTCAAGACCCAGCCTACAAAGCTTTTGTAGTGCCCCCTGCTGCCTCAAGAAGCAGACATTGTTTTCCCAGAGCTGATGACAGATTCCACCCCCACCTCCTCTGCCAGTGAGATAAAGCACTTGTTCCTAGACAATGAGAGGTTTGTTGTCTGTTTACATTGAGGGGCTGCTAATGGGGAGTGGAGGGGAAATACCATTCATGTTTTAGCCTTCCCTGTCTGACCCACTGATGCAAACACAAGCCCCAGAGGTTATCTGCAATGAGGCACTTTTAGCAAACAGACTCTTTCCTACTCAGTACAGTAAGAAAAGTTTTACTAACTTTCCCCAGACTGCAGGCCCTTTTCAAAGGTCCCAGACCAGTGAGGGTTTCTTGCATAAGGGAAATGGACCAACCCTTTCTTGCAACATTTTCTTTATATAAGGCAAACGCCAGACCCAGCAGCAAGCAGCCAAGAGCTCTGGGCCCACTGACAAAGTTAGCAACAGGAAGTTTGCCAGTGTGGTACCATGTTAGGGCTATCTCAAACTGCATCATGCAACACAGTTCTAAATCATCCAGGCTCAGCCCTCTCCGTCCAGGTTATACATTCCTCTTGCTTGAGATATAGCAGTTCTGGCACACTGCACACAATTGTGCAGTGCTGGCATGAGGGATTACAGATCTTCACACACCAATAAACATTGGCGACGTGTGTACGTGCACCCCCTGAGATCAGCCGTGCACCCCCTGGAAGCTCCAGGCAATCAGCTGCTGGGGGACCCCCGCCAGGTGATCAGCTCAGCAATGGGCTGCTGGGGGACTCCCCTTTGGTCAGCAATCTGGTACCCTCCCAGACTTGGGAGGCACCAGTCACCCATGCCAATAAGTTATGATAGTTGCTTAATAATGTGATTGTCCAGTTAAAAACATAGCCAGTGAGGCCAAAGAGAATATTTAGAATAAAATCTGTGGATCAAAGGATGACATGGCATGATAAAGAGATACCACAGGAGGTCTCTCTCACATGCACAGCACAGGCTGTCCTGTAGAGAAGGAACAATTTCACAGGAATGTCCCTGGGAAGATAATATGGATATAAAACATAGGAGGGAGGGGAGGGATGAGCAAAATTTCCACACAGTCCTCAAACTCCCTGAGGTTTCCTACAAAATAAGTAGTCTGTAACAGCCTCGATTAGTTTAGATAGCTCCTTGCTGTGCTATGCCCAAGGGCAAATTCTTTACCTTCCCCTAATGTGGTTGACACTAAAACCAAACAGCATCCTATGCCAACAAAGAATGACGAATGATCAAGCAATTGCCCTTGGGAAGCCTAGCAGGACAGTAGTGCTGTCTTGGGAACTCCCCTTGCATAAAGCCCACTCATTGAGTCTAGAGTAGCCTCAGTTTCCCATTAAGCATGTGCATCCCTCTAGAGAAACATTTGCACCAAAGTCCATAGAAGGCACTAAAATGTATTTAAAACAGTGCCTGAGGAAGTTCCCACAATCCAGATAAGTGTGACCTGAACATCCTCAATGCCCAGTAAGTGTGGTGGGAATTATAGCTGCTGATCACCCACAAAAAAAAATCAGATGGTAACGCTGGTGTAGAGAATAATTTATAATGTATAGAATTTAGCACATCCTCTGCTGCTGAGAGCCAACAGACCTGGTCTTTCAGCTCAGGACAGAGGCTGTTACTTTTGGAGCTAGAGGTCTGCAGATGATCTTACAGAATGGGGTGGGTGATTTAACCTGCATTTAGTTTCTCATCCTTTAGCCGCTGTTTGACTATCAATAACTTTAGACTGTAAAAGCTTGGTTGAATTCAGAAGGACACCAGTTTCTAGATCCAAAGGAATGATGTGGCCAGAATCACATCTAGTGACTCTGGGCTGTTACGTCTCAGCTCTGTATTCTTGGGCAACTGGGGCACAGGATGCAGTCTGTCTGACTCACAAAGGACTCACCCTCCCCCCCTCCCCTCCTCTACCTAAATGAAACTGATTAAGATGCAGTGAGAGACGCACCTAAGACCCTCACCAGATAAGGGTGACAAGAGTGAATCAACTGCCCTAGGTCTCATTTAGATCCGAGATGGAACCAGATGACCATTCATTTACATGAGAGATGGAAAACAGAAAGCCTGAAGCAGAGACTGCAGTGAATTCTGGGACCAGAGAAGCAGGAGAGCACTGCATGATGGGGAATCTGTGCTTCCAATGTTAATCAACCCATGTTCATACACACCCAGCTCAGCATTTATCAGACCAGTTCTAATCTGGATTTACTAAGGACTTTTTCCCCCCAGACACACACACACCTCTAAGTTTAATAGGCATCTCGGGCCGTACATTCCCCGGTCCCACTATGGGAGGCCTATTTAAACTTGATTGACTAAAACTCGGTTGCCGGGTTAGGGAATGCTGAGGCAAGAGACCGAGTCAGAGGGGGTATGAGCAACATTTGAACAATGGTTAAGGGTTCATCACAGCATCCAGCCTGCTGGAGCCCTAATCCCAGGTGTTGTCATATCTTTCCCGAGACGACTGGTGGGAGTCCTCTCCACAAAAGGTTATGAGCACCCCAATAATTGCTTTAAGTCTGTTAAAAGACTATAGTAAGATCTGGAAAAGTCATGCTAAGCTGAGGCTTGTGCACAACAAGTAAAAATCCAAAATCCTGATGCTGCAAGCTATCTATTGTTCCTGAAGAAACCATGAGATATCCCATCAGTATATCTGCCACCCATAGGAATTTCAAGCTGGCTCCCAAGTATTTGGGTTACTCCCTAATCTTAAGTGTTTCCTGATTATCAATCAGTTTCCTGAGATGGTCCAAACCAGATAACCCCTTGTCAATAGAAAAGACAATGATTTACACTACTGAAGGTGCTTCGAAGCAGCTGAACTGAGGGTATAAAAATCTGTAAGTGTGTGTGCTGCTAGAAAAAGAGAAAGAACAGGAAGAGGAAAAGGAAGGAAAAGAAGTAGAAGCAGGAAGAAAGAAGGAGAAGAAGAAAACCCCTGTGCTGACACCATCCCCTGTCGTTCTTGGGACGCTGGAAGAACAGATCATCTCTCCCTTCAAGGACTGTGCTACAGACTGTGCCTGTCAGCTTTGCAGCCTGAGTACCGTGGACTAGGTGAGATCCCAGCGTTCTCTGTCTTCTTTCTAGGCATAAACTTCTGAACCTGAACTGTATCAGTTAAGCTTGAGCTAAGTTTCCCCAAATACTTAGTGAAACCAGGGTAGTATTGTCATTGTTGGTGTTTGTTTTTCTTTTGCATGTCTATTACTACTAGTACTATTATATATTTCATATGCTTAGCAATAAATAACTTTTATAGTCAAACTGGTAGTAATTGGGTATATTTTTCCTTCTCTGCTTCTCTTTCCTCCCGTGCTCTGCAGCAACGCTTCTTTTACCTATGCTAAAGATCCCTGTGAAGCCCAAATTATTGTGGGGTCTGCTCATCAAGAGGCCAAAGATTGGGACGTGCTGAGTTTGAAACACATAAGGGGATCAGCTTGTACAGGCTGATTGACCCAGTTTGACTCAGACGTGCCCTTATGAACTGAATGCTGGCCCATGAGGGTGTCAGCTGGACACCCAGCCGGATTCAGAGGGATTCTGTTTACCTGTGTGCTTGTGTCTGACTGCATTTTATTGTTGCTCTTATGAACTGATTCTTGGCATATGAGGGTGTCAGCCTGTCCATGCTGATCAGCCCGGCCAGGTCAGGCGTGTCACGTTAATTTGTGTGTGTTTGTGTGTATGACTGATTTGGTGACTGGAGGAACCCAGTCCCATTGAGATTGAGTCCTGCAAGATAGCTCCACTGGGGGTGAGGGCTTGCAGAAGGGAGAAATACAGCTCCGTATAGTAACACAAGCAGCACATTGACAGAATCACCAAGACCCTAGAAACTATCCCTAATAAATGAGCACACCCCAAAGTAATGGGCAGATTTGGTAACAGGGCTCCCCAGTCTCCATAACCAGGTACTCATTCATTGCTGTGTTGGCAGAAATCTGGCCAAACAAGACAAACTCATGAGTTCTGGAGCCATAGCAGGACAGATGACCACTCTGTTACTGTGTCATGTTCAAACATAGGAAAATATAATAAAAACTATTACTATGACCTAGCAGCTTTCACTGGTAGAGCCCAAAGCATGTTATAAAAGAGAACAGTACTGTTCATCGTGCATACGAGGAAACTGAGGCATAGATTTGCCCTGTGGCATCCAGCAAACCAGTGTCATAGCCAGCATAGAACCTTGGCCTCCATAATCACAGTCCAATGCCCTCCAGGGGATTTCTGTCAATAAGTTTTATATAGACACACATGGGTGACTGGAGCCTCCTGAGACTGGGGGGGACACAGTTTGTGGGCGGCAGCATTGGCGGCATCGGTGGCGGAGTGGTGAGCAGTGGTGAGCAGTGGTGGCCCACATAAGCCAACAGCAGTG
This sequence comes from Alligator sinensis, assembly GCF_000455745.1. Taxonomy (NCBI): domain Eukaryota; kingdom Metazoa; phylum Chordata; order Crocodylia; family Alligatoridae; genus Alligator; species Alligator sinensis. Next base: position 229,864 of record NW_005843023.1, read on the forward strand.
GGGTGGGGGGGTGGGCAGGTGGCAACCACCTGCAGAAGCTGGCGGCAGCATCAGCAGCATGAAGGGTGGAAAGCAGTAACCACCCACAGAAGCTGGCAGCAGCAGTGGCCAGGGGTGGCAAGTGGTGACCACCCACAGAAGACAGTGGCGCCCCACAGAAGACAGTGGCGGTGACAGCAGCGGCAGTGGTGGTGTGGCAAGCAGTAGCTGGCAGCAGCAGGGGGAGGGGGGTGGCGAGCAGTGACTTCCCGCAGACACCAGCAGCGGTGGCATAGCGAGTGGCAACTGTCCACAGAGGCCGGCAGCAGTGGCGACCAATCTCAAGGGTGGCACGTGCCCCCTTCACTAGTCGCCTATGCAGACACATGCATTTTCATTAATGATGTGGATCTATGTGTACACATATATGCATGAGCAAGCACACACACATTGTCAGCCATGTACAGACATGCAGTTTCTCCTGGGAAAGTTTCTGCTCTCTCAGGAGAAACAATGAGTGTACAGATGTTCAGGATTATTCTCTCAGAGCAAAAATGACCACACTAGGAAAAAAATAAACTGGGAACAACTAGGTTTAAATTAGTCCCAGGAGAGTTTCTCCTGTAAGAGCGTATGCCTGTACACGTTCTCTTCTGAGAGAAACCACAGTATAGTCCTCCAGCATCCCATGGTGCTTTGCTTCTGACTCCAACTTCCTGGCACAGAATCAGTGTGTTGCTCAAGTTAGACTTTTCTGTTCCAGCCAAGAATCAGGCACCCCTGTGCATTGCTGCTAACTGTGGCCAGAAAGACTGAAGGAGCCTACAAAGTATGCTGAGATGTGAGCACAAGGACCCCTATGGGTACACAGCATCAGTGCTGCAAGCTCTCTGCTCTTCAAGGGCTAATTATTCAAATATCTGTTCAGAAAGCTTTGGAGAAGTTTTTCTGTTACAGGAACAAGCCTGGGAGAATTCTTCCAGATTGTTTGAACATGTGTATGTAGCTAACATTAACTCAGGTGTGGTATCTTTCTCCCTCAAACAGACTCTAGATACCTCATCTGAGGTCTTTTCTTCTTTACTTTGCCAATGCTGTAAGTGAAACAGCTGGTAAGAGATAAATCATTTGGACCCTTGCAAACACGTGCACTCATGCACATATACATACATACACACATGTGAACACATACCCATCCACATGCACTTGGAAGGTTTTGGGGTTTTTTTGTGGGTTCCTCTCACCCTCCCCCCCTTAACCTACAAGGTGTAGCAGTTCTGTGGTCTTTACACATAACAAGGAAAATTCATCCAGTTGATATTTCTATACATTTCACACATGGAGGGAAAAAAAACACTCCCCCACCCCCTTCCAGGAATATTTGCCGTTATATTTGTCCCAGTATCCAACCCCTGGGTATCTGAGCAGCAACTTCATTTCATTAACTTGTAACTGCTGGGACTGTATAACAAAACCTCTGGTTTTAGTCTTCATTTAATACTAGCACTCTCCTCTACTCATATGGTGCTGTACTTTGTAACTGCTAGAGTTGTAACTGCTTTAAAACTCTATTTAATAGAGTACTGCATCTCAGCTCTTACTTGTGAGTGTGTCTTGTAACTATATAACAAACTATTTTCTTTTAAGTTTTATTGCATTTAGTATATTTACTGTTAAATTTAGTATGTTTTTTACATTATGTAACATGTGTTAGTATGTATAACTCCTCATAAGATCCCACAGTTTCATATCTTCAAACAGCTTTTGGATTTGGATAACCAAGGAGGTATTGCAGTAGGCTTAAAGTGCTGGTGTAGCCATGATGGTCCAGGAAATGTCTGAGAGGCAGGGTTTTTCTGTGATATCTTTTACTGGACCAATTGAATAGTTGGGAGAGCTCGTTCTTACATGGGTAGCTAATTACTAAGCCTGTGTGAAGCAGCTAGTATTCACTTTGGATTCGGATTCGCCCGATTCAGGGGACAGTGATTCGATTCAGTGATTCAAATCACTGTCCTGATTCGATTCGGCCGAATCAGCCAGGCCAGGCCAGGCCCATCCCTGCCCCTCTACCAGCCCAGCAATGGCTGCCCTGCCTGCCCAGTTCCCAGCACTTGGGGGGAAAAAAGCCCCGATTCAACAGATGCTGCTGGGTGGAGGGTGGTTCCCACTGCCCCATGCTGCATGGGGGGCTTTGCACGAGCCACGAGCCCTGAGGCTGCACCAGGAGTGGTGAGTCCCAGGGCTTTTCTCGGCTTTTTTTTTTTCTTAAAGGGCCAGAGCCATGGCAGGCGGGGCAGCCGTGTGGCGGCCAGGTGAGTGGGGAGGGTCGAGGGGGCTTGTGCAGAGCCCTCCATGCAGTGGAGGGCAGCAGGGATCGCCCCCCTCCCCCAGCCCGGCAGCACCTGGTGAGCACCGGATTTTTTTCTAAAGAACGGAGCTGGGGCGGGCAGGGGCAGCCATGGGGGAACGGGGAAATGGGCGGGGGGGCTGGGGGAGCAGGCGGGGCTCTGCATCAAGTTTTGGGTGCCACACTTCAAGAGGGATGTGGACAACCTCAAGAGGATTCAGAGGAGGACCACTCATATGGTTAGGGGCCTGCGGGCAAAGCCCTACAAGGAGAGACTGAGGGACCTGGATCTCTTCAGCCTCTGCAGGAGAAGGCTGAGAGGCAATCTTGTGGCTGCCTACAAATTCATCAGGGGCAGGGGGAGAGGGCAGCAAGGAATAAGAGTCGCTCTGTTTACCGGGTCATCCCTTGGAATAACTAGGAACAATGGCTGCAAACTGACCAAGAGCAGATTTAGGTTAGAGATCAGGAAGAACTTCCAAGGGTGCTCTTCCCTACCTAGGCATCTTCAAGAGGAGGCTAGACATGCACCTGACTGGGGTCACTATTTCCTGCCCAGGGCAGGGGTCGGACTCAGTGATCTGCTGAGGTCCCTTCTGGCCCAAACATCTATGAATCTATGAAATCTATGAAAGGCTTTGAGATGCCCTTGCTAGTTCCACAAAGGGATGCTCTGTAGAAAGAATCTGTTATGGGTTTATAGTTGCTGAAGCTCTGATCCTTATTACATATCAGCATTAACTGGAATGAGGCTCTACTTAAAAGTGAGTTTTCTACACCCCATGGCTGGTACTCACACTTAAAACACTAAAGTGCATCAGTAACAGGCATTCTCAGTCACTGCTGTTTATGCCAGGGAGCAGTTTATGTCAGGAATAAAAATCACTATATTAAAAACACCCTTGAGTCACGGTGATTTATGAGGATTATTTAACAAAGATTGGCAGATGCTAAGCCTTAAAAACTAGCACTCTTGGTAGAACAGACTGAATAGTACAAAAAACAATTATTTGATATTGATGTAAACAAGTTCACTCTTGTCCTTCATACCCATTTCTCCTGGGAATTCAGATAAATCTCTTTATTCACGCCAACCAATGAAATTCCAGTAGCTTTAATGAGGATGGCAATTCATAGTAGCAACCATTCATTAGTGTCCCATTCAAACTGTATCAGACAATCAAATGCCACAAATAATGATTAGCAAATAATTAGATGCAGTGAAGACATATAGGCTGCATAGAATTGACTGGCTGAAAATGTCTTAAGCTATTTACTTATGTTCCTTCTTAATGTCAAACCTATTCAGAGACGCACAGAGGTTTGGGACCAATTTTTTAATAGAAATCTGAGATTAAATCCATCTGGTAATTCATTTGGGGTCCCATTCTTATTAAGTACGAAGAATATTTGGACCAAATGCTTTTCAGACAGGGCTTGCAGGAGTCTGCTGCTTCCAAACCAACTGTGACCTATACACTTTGCATTAAGTTTAACCACTCATGTATGCATCCATCATCCATTTGAATCCACTTCCTTCACGCATCTTGTTCCATCATATTCCATGACAAAGACTTGTTGAGCACAAACAGGTCTCACCCATGTGCCTGAGCAAGGGACTAACATAAGAGGGGTGAGGGTGAGGGTGAGGAGAGGAACGCAACTAGGTTACAGAGAATACTAGGGTGTCGGCCACTTGCAAGCCCCAGAGCCAGTGAAGGCTTGGCATTGGTTCTCGAAGGGAATGGCGATATCCACAATCACAATTTTCTTGGCCTGCTCATGGGTGATGATGATGACAGGGTGCATCTGGCTCTCACAGCCCAGGATGGTGTGGTTCACAGAGATCTCCCCCAGTGCAGCCAGGATGGCCTTCACCAGGCACTCATGGACAGCATTGTGGCAGAGCTGCTAGGCTCTGGCATGTGGCCTGCAGCTGCACAGCACATGGGGGAGGGTCTCTGCTGCATAGCCGTACCGCTAGCACCTCTTGTCCTGGTGGCCAAAGCGGACAACCCCGTTTGCTACATATCAAGCTTAGGCAAGACTAGCCAAGTTCCTCATAGCTGTAAACAATGGCTCCCTGAGTCATTTGATCCAAGTGGATTAGAATCAAAGTACTGAAAATATGGGGAAGTGATTCAGCATAATGCAGTGATAATGAAAATAAATGAGACCCAAGACAGGACTGACTTGCTGGGGGACAAAAGGGTGGAAGATGTCGATGAGAAGTGGCTACAAAACAATCCCTGGAGTTCTGCAGCAGAATTCGTAGAATCCTGCAATACATGGTACAGGCTTCTAGGAATTCTGCTGCAGAACTCCAGGTATTCATGGATTCATAGACTGCTGGGGGCTAGCAGGGACCTTGCAGATCTTTGGGTCCAGCCCCCGCCCCGCTCTAGGCAGGAAGACAACTGGGGTTAGGGGACCCCAGCGAGGTGACTGTCTAGTCTACTCTTGAAAGCCACCAGAGTAGGTGACTGCACCACCTCTGGAGGGAGTTTATTCCATAGTGTGGACACCCTGACTGTGAAGTTTTTCCTGGAATTAAGCCTGAAGTAGCCTTCCAGGAATTTGTATCCATTGGTCCTGGTCTTCCCCAGGGGTGCCCTAATGAACAGTTGTTTACCAAGCTCCTGATGTACTCCTCTGATATAGCAGTAAGCTGATATCAAGTCCCCTCTCAACCTTCTCTTCTTTAGGCTAAAGAGGCCCAGGTCCCTCAGCCTTTCCTCGTATGGCTTGCCTTGCAAGTCCCTGATCTTTTCTGGACCCTCTCAAGTTTTTCCACTTCCTTATTGAAGTGCGGTGCCCAGAACTGGACACAGACTTCCAACTGTGTCCAGTGCTGGACACAGTACTCCAGTGCTGAGTACAGCGGGAATATCACTTCCTTAGTTTTACATGAGGTCCATAAGGTGATGCATGCCAGCATGCTGTTTGCCCTGCTGACCACTGCCTCACACTGACGGCTTTTATTCATACTATGGTCAATCATTACCCCTCAGTCCGTTTCGGCCATGGTGCAAGTCAAGCTGTCACCACCGAGCCTGTATGTATGTTGAGGGTTGTTTGCCCCCAGATGGAGCACTTTATACTTGGAAGTGTTAAACTTCATCTGGTTCCGTTCTGCCCAACTCTCGAGCCTGTCCAGGTCTGCCTGTATCTGCAACCTATCTTCTGAGGTGACCACACTGCCCCAGAACTTGGTGTCATCCGCAGACTTGGCCAGAGAGCTTTTCACTCCCCCATCCAAATCATTGATAAAGATGTTGAAAAACACCAGTCCAACCACAGACCCCTGAGGGACACAACTGGCCACTTATCACCAAGACGACATGGATCCGTTCATGAGAACTCTCTGGGTCCTACTCTGTCCATT
>NW_005843023.1:235587-241847 GCF_000455745.1 Alligator sinensis
GAACTGTTGAGCAGCTGAGCCCACAATCTTCCAGTTTTCCCACAAGGATATCATGGGATACTAAATCAAAAGCCTTTTGGAAGTCCAGGTATATAACATCTACCACGTCTCCCATGTCCAGGTGGCGAGAGACCTGGTTGTTGAAGGAGATGAGATTGGTAAGACAAGGCCTACCCATGACAAAGCCATGCTGGCTGTTGTTCAGAATCTTACCTTCTGCAAGCGTATCGCACATAGATTCTTTAATGAGCTTTTCCAGGATTTTCCCTGGGATGGAAGCTAGGTTGACAGGCCTATAGTTGCCCAGGTACTCCCTTTTCCCCTTCTTATAAATGGAAACAATGTTGGCCCTCTTCCAATCCTCAGGGATTTCCCCTGTGCGCCACGAATTCTGAAAAAGCTTTGCCAGGGGTTCTGTGATAACCTCAGCCAACTCCTTCAGCACTCTCGGATTGAGTCCATCTGGTCCCGCTGACCTATAAATGTCTAGCTTTTCTAGTTGGTATTGCACCCGCTCAGCATCCACAGTGGGGAAGCTGTCAGTCCTGTCATGTCCCCTATGAGCCTTATCTCACTTGACTTTCTCCTTGGTCCAGTGAAATACTGAAGCAAAGTGGGCATTCAGGGGTTCAGTTTTTTCGTGACTATCATTACCAGCTGTCCCAAAGTGCTAAGCAACGGTCCCACACTTCCATTTGTTTTTCTTCTACTACCTACATACCTAAAAAAGAACTTATTGTCCTTGACTTCCATAGCTAACCTAAACTCCATCGCCGCCATGATTTTCCTGATCATTTCTCTGTAAGTGCCTGCCACTGTTGTATAGTCCTCCTTGTGGACCTTCCCTAGCTTTCACTGTGCATACACCTCTTTTTTCTTTTTTAAGAGGACTGCAATGTCCCTATTAAGCCAGGAGGGCTTGCCAGCCCTTCTGCTGCCTTTCCTCTTTGCACGAATGGTTTTCTTTTGTGCTTCAAGGATCGTGTCCCTGAGCAATGGCCACTCTTCATGCACCCCATTTGCCTTGCCTTCCTGGTCCTGCATCGCCTCCCCTATTAATGCTCTGAGCCTGTTGAAGTCAGCATTTTTGAAGTCCAGGACTTCAATCCTGCTGGTTGATTTGTCAACCTTGCAGTGGACGTCGAACCTGATAATTTCATGGTCACCGTTGCCCAGGTTACCCTCAACATTCAAGCCACACAATTGAAGTCACCCATGACAACCAAGTCCCTTGCACACGCGGCCTCTGTCAGTTCTTGAGAGAACTCCAGATCCAGCTCCTCTCCTTGGTTTGGTGGCCTGTAGTAAATGCCTACAGTTACCCCCACCACCACCCCTTCTGTAGCTTGACCCAGAGGGTTTCAAGCTGCTCATCTTTGGAGTCAATGTCAGCCTCCAGAGAGGTGTACTGCTCTCTCACATAGAGAACTACCCCTCTGCCTTTTCTCCCTACTCTGTCCCTTCTGTGCAGGGTGCAGCCCTCTACGGCTACACTCCAATCATGCAAGGAGTCCCACCAGGTCTCAGTGATCCCTACCAGATCATATTGCCCACTAGAAAACAGGAGAGCTAGCTCCTCCTGCTCGTTTCCCATGCTCCTGGCATTGGTGTACAGGCAGCTGAGGCCCCCAACTGACACCCTCGATTTCCTGGGATGCTGTGAGAGAACTGTTTGGTTAACATTTTCAAAAACAGTTGTGCTAGTGTCCTCCACAAGGGAGCTTTCCTGTCTGCCAGTCCCCAGGCATGCTCCACTTCGAGCTTCCCTGCCCCCCAGCAAAGTCAGTTTTATTGTGCTGAGCAGGGTAATTTCTCAAGCCCAGACACTCATCAAAATCAAAAGCTAGTGCATAGTTTCTCAAAGTGTTGCCCAAATCATGGTTCATGAACCATCAGTACCTTTGGAGAGGTCTCTAGTAAAATGGTGCCAAGTGGCAGCTATGAACAAAGTCCTCTCCCCCTAATATTACTTTATCTCATGAAAGCAATTGCTATAGCTGCCATGTGGATCTTAACTGATTGTAAATCAGGTGGAAGGATGCCTGTGCAATTGTGAATAGTCAAACAGGTGGCCACTGCACGCTTCAATAGGCAGGTAGTATCCTACTTTCCTTCATCAAAAGTCCTCCTCACCTGTTGCTCTAGAAGGTTTGAGCTTTCCTTTCTTTCATCCACACTGACTTTGCTTTCCTCCAGGTCAGGGGCTAGACATGCTGCATCTAAATGGGTCTTACTGTCATGGGCTGTTGATCATAAACAATGTATTTTGTGGAGGACCTAACTGAAACCTTTTCCTGAACACCCATATGCTGGTGGGAGGGGGTTGTTGAAACCAGATACAACCTGGAATCAAGTCACGCCCTCCCCCCACAGCTAAAATATAAACTCTTTTCTGCCCACAATTCACACATGGCCATACGCTGCTTGCCCACATTCAACACCAGTGACTCCTTGGCTTCATAGAAGAATCAGGTGTTCCTTCCCACAATGTACTGACCCATATACTGCAGAAACAGCAAGTTTGGTAGTTCCTAAATATTTTGATAGACATATTTGAAGTATTGGAACCTGCCCTTATAAGCTATGCTAGGAGTAAAGGGGACACAGCATGGGGATGAACAGCAGGTCCTAGGGGTTGCCACTCTATGCCTCTCACACAAGCACACAGGTGAGTGAATAGGGTCAGTGAATATAGAGACTCATCTCCATGCTCAGCCTGCTGCTCAGGAGAGCAGTAAGACCCATTGATGAACAAGGAAGTGAAGCAATGCAGGGGACCCAAAGAGAGGATTATGGCTCACCATCATAATTCCTTTTCCGAAGTGCTTCTGGGCCACACACATTTCTTTACAGAGGGGACAACATACTAAGTAGCACTTCCCATCTATACAGAATGAGGAACATGCTTGCAGAGAGGGGAGGAGTCCAATGTGTGTTGTCACAAGAAATGCAGACAAGTTTGCCACATGGATTCACCCCATTTATTGAATGTGAACAGAAGGCAAAGAACTGAGACACAGCACATCTGTGATTTGGCTTTGGCTCCCAATTTCTGTTTGTAATGGACAGTGAAAGGAGAAGGATCGGATAGTAAAAAAAAGGATCCCAATGAGTTCCTCAGCTTTTTCTTCTTCTAAAAAAAAGAAAGTAAATGTGGAACAATTAGTGGCAGCTATTGCTAACAGATGAAGGATTAATGTGGCAGCAAAATAAAAAGCCATGCCTAATATTCCTTATTGCAAAGAGAATTCAGAAAGGAGTAGGGGGGTTGTTTTTTGAGAAACAGCTGTGGAGAGGGGAAAAAATGTGTTGTTGATGCAGTCATTCACTTTGGGAAGACGGTGACCACTTCATAGCCCTCAGGGGGAGTCACCCGCTCCCGGGCATGCTTCTCGCAGTAGATGCAATCTTCCACAAAGAAGTGTCCTTTGTGCTTGAGGTTTGTCCCACAGTCGCTGCACACGTAGCACTCCGGGTGACGGTGCTTGTCCCGGAGCTTCACAAACACGCCCCTGGGGAAAGCAAACAATGTTGTTCAGCTGCAGAGTGCTGGCAGTCCATACAGGCCTCCACTCCACTGCTGGGCCATGTGTGCTTCCAGACCATGGTAATCACGGCTGGCAGCACACAAATGGGAAGGGCAAAGCGGCGAGTGAGAGAGAGAATGCTGTCCCTCAGCCAGCAAGAGCAGGAGAGGTAACCCCCAAGAGATTAAGCATTCCTCTCCTCACACACGGGGTTCAGGGTGTATGCCTACCCCCTGGCTAAGCAGATACTACAGACCAGATTTTTAGTGGATGTAAACTGATGATATCCTAGGGGCTTCAGTGGAACTATGCTGATTTACACCAGCTGAGGATTAGCCCCATGACTGTCTGGCCTGTGCCTCCCTTGAGAAGGCATTTTTAGAACAGTTCTTCCCAGATTTTCAAATTCCTGCACAAAAGAATTTCCTCATCCTCTTGGAATGGCACCAGCTCCCAATGCTCAGGGGGCCATGGACAGGGGTAAGGGTCAGGATTAAATACCTTTCACTAAAAACTGACTGCAATGCAGCCAGTTTGAACTAAAGGCTGCAGGACCAAAGGGCAGACCTTAAATTGGCAACTTAAAAGTCCGCCAGATGGTTGTGGAAGAGGTATATGGGGATGCTCCCAAGCTATATTTTCAGTTGTGGTGGATGGTAGCCACTGCAGGGAGTACTGCAGCTGTGGCACCAGACTGTTTCATTTAACATGAGCTGCCTCCTTTAGGAAAGCTCTAAACAAGAGTATTTTCAAATCATTTAAACTGAAAGAAGGAATGGAAACTACACAGCAACTCGGCAGCTACCGGGAAAAGCTCCACAGCAATTCACAAAGAGTATAATTTGGCGCAAGCCACAATCTGTATTTTCCATAAATTAATTAGGTCCAGTGCTATTTATAGCAGAGTGTGTTCAAGATCTACCCAGCTGGGAGGCTAACTGCAGAATCTGCAGCGGTTCATGTTTTACATGACATACAGCCCTGTTGACAGAGCTCACTTATGGCCCATCTCTTACACTCATCAGTGTTCCAGCTCTCCCAAGTCTGTGTGATTATGGCACAAGGGATCTGGGCAAGAGGATGTGAAGAGACTCAGGGGGCACATGCTGACCCTCACTGTACAGTAATTTGATCTACTTGGCAGTTAATTTGCTACCTGCAAATGCCGAGTAGTTACTGTGCAGTGCTGTACGTGTAGACCCCCTGTGATTGCAGTTGCAGAGCGGGAGCTGGGAGCTCCCTACTGCTGGGGCAGGAGGACATTTGTTCCCACCTGGGCTCCAGTGGCAAAGCCCACCCCACCAGCAGGCAGCTCCCAGGGGCAGGGAGCAATCTCCCACCCTCTGTTGCCTGGCTGACCAGGAGCAAATTTGTGTCTAGGCCCTGTAATTACAGAGCATTGGATCAACCTCCTGGCACATCTACATGCACCCACTGAAAATAAGACCCAGACCTCTAAGCTCCCAGTCCAGTGCCCTACACACAAAGGCATGCTGCCTCCCTTCCCCTGCCACCTGGAGCAAGTCATGGAACTTGATTTCATATCTGGAAGAGCTGAGATGTAGGGCCTAGACACACCACAGGTTTACACCAGTGTAACCCCTCTCCCCTTCCATAGGGGTGAATTAGGAGAGGTTTATAGCCCTACATCAAGGTAATTTACTAGAATCTGGTACAGAGTTACTCCAGGAAAAATCAAGGCATAAACTAACCCACTGTTGTTTACACTGGTGTTGGTGCGGTGAGGCTGCTTCTATCCCTGAGTAGCTGTTTGCTCAATTAAACAGAATGTTTTTGGTTCAAACATCACCTAGGGGTAGGTTCTGTAATAATACCTACAGCAGGGGCTAACCTGGGGGAGCCCACTGTCTGTGTGTTCTGGACACCAATGTATATTCCACAAGTGTTAATGTGTCACATGTCCAGACCCAAAAAGATATCAACTATGGTTTGGAGAGGACATTTTGTTTCCCGTGCCCAGTGGCAGAGTAGCTTGTATGCATCAGTTAAGATATCGAATGTTACATGTAGCAACTGTATCTGTTCTGTGTTAACCTGAAACCCAGAAGCCATCCATCTACACTGAGAAATCCAATCCTGGCTCTCTATGCAGGGGGAACCCTAACCCCACCACATAGAGAGGGATATTGGGGATATGCAGAACCCTTTGCAAAATGTCAAGAGCCTGATTTGTAGAAGTGGTGAGCACCCATAGCACCATCTGAGCTGAATAGAAGCAGGGAGGTGTTGCATCAGCCCCGGAAAATTCACCCTTACAGATATGCACAACATCTACCTGTACATTCTGCTCTATTAACACTTGGGGCAGGTTAACAACTTACACAATGCCAGATCCACACTTGTCACATACGGGCAACTTCTGGGCATTCCCAATGGAGGAGGCCACTTTGGTTGTGGGGGGTTTCACGCTTCTAAAGCCAGAAGGTTTACTTGCGTCTCCTGTAGATGGGGAGAGAGCACAAGGATTAGGTGATTGCACCAACTTCAGATGAAAAATGGATGTTATTTTTCTAGGTTAAATGCAGCCACTGGTCAAGTAGGAGGAATTAATCCATGGGGGTCTGATGGTCTGTAATGTTGAAGACAGGCTCAGCAAGTGGGCGGACGAGAATCTGATGGTGTTCAATGCCGATAAATGCAAGGTTCTCCACCTTGGGAAGAAAAACCCGCAGCATCCTTATAGGCTCGGCAGTGCTATGTTGGCCAACACTA
>NW_005843023.1:242430-251052 GCF_000455745.1 Alligator sinensis
ATGAAAGATTAGACTAGGTTGGTGATTATCAAACTGGAGCATGTAGCCCCCCAGGATATGTGCCAAACTTCTACAAGATCTACCAGAAGGAGGAATAGGAAAGTAGTAGAAAGGAAAGGGGAAATATAAATGGTCAAAAAGGAAGAAAAGGGATAAAAAAAAAATAGTCTGTAAGTTGTGGGAGAGGTTACAGGGTGCTGGGACTATCTGTAACATGACATCAAAGTGATACAGAGCAATATCACATGTTTTAAAAGGGACACATGACCCCAAATCATTTGAGGAGAACTGGACCAGATGATCTGACCTTAAAAACCTAAGAAGCCTAGTTTACACAAGCATCAATATGAAGGTGCTTTAGAGCTCTTTTAAAAAGTAACAGCTTCTCTAAAAATATTTTTATATTTCTACATGGATAGAAAAGAAAGTGAATTACAAAGAACACTCAATACACTGTGGCAGCAAAGAAGGATTGGAGAAAGAGGTTTTTGGTCAAGATAGAATAAGCTTGCCCTCCAGCAATCTGTTTTAGTGCAGACAGGAAAGGGAGGGGAGGTGACACCCCTGCAGCTTTCTGACTCCTGTGTTACTCAAACAGGAGTGTGGCCTGCACACAGCCTTATCAGGGGAATAACCCACAGAAACAGCAATAAAGTCAGAGACAAATCATGTTACAACCCTGCCTCTTCAACATTGAGGAGATAATAGAGGAGGAAGCTAGGTCTGTTGTGCAGTTGCCAGCCATGCCTCAGTGGCAGAGAGAAAGGCTGGAGTATGCCAACCATGCTGTACAAGACTGAGGTTGCACTAGTCTGCCTGTAGGTACCACAGCTCTGCCTTTCAATACTGCCTTAAGGCCAGCAGGCTAGCACAGCTCTTATCTACCACAAGGACTTTCATAGTGATGTAACTGCATCAATGAAGCAACGAAGGTACCAACCCTTGATGCTGATGCAGTGTACCAGGAAAAAAGAAACAGAGCTTGTGCTAGTAGAGTTAATCCTTCAGCACATTACTGGATTATCTTGCAGCAGTGAGAACCCCACTCTGCAGCAGGGCAATTCGTTAATGTTCATGTTTGCAACAAGAGAAGTCTGGCAAAGCAGTACAGGCCTCACCACATGCCAAGAAAGATCTAGCACCACCTCCAAGTCAAGAAGACACTGGCGTGCCTCCCTTAATGTAATTCTTGTTGCTTCCTCCAGCATCTCTCCTAATGTTCAATCAAGAAGGAGCACACAGAAAAGATGCTCAGGAACTGGCTCACATTTGCACATTTCAAAGATATTTTTAGTTAATTGTTTTTAGCAAAATAAACCCAAAAGCAATGTAATAAATGATCAAGGCCTTTTACATGAAAGTTAATCCTGCTACCCCCTTCCCCCCAAGCCAATTCTAAGAATGGCGAGAGATGCGAGTCAAAATACAGAGGGGCGGTGTTATTTCAAACATTATTAACAACATCCACATTCCAAGGTTAATAACGATCCCAAGCAATAGGTTAGGCTCTCTGCTAGGGTAAATTAGCACAGCTAGTAAGGCCAGTGGAGCTGTAAGACATGACTTACGCCAGCTGGGGATCTGGCTCATTTGCTGCTTACAAGCCATAGTATCCTTCAGTGTTTACAATGATAAACAATGAGTTTACCACTGCAAATATTATCTGATTATGCAGCATCAAACATCTGAGCTGGAATGCCAGAGCCTGGGTGATGTGCTTTAGGGGAAGCATGTTCTTGGCAATAAACATTCTTCCAGGTCTGCATAACTTTTCCACTCTTGCTGAGTACCAGCAGTAATCAGCTCAAGATGAAACCAAGCAAAAGGCCACTTTTGACTCTTTATCAAACAGGCAAATCTCAGGCCGGGGGGTTCCAGGAATGCTACAAATCCTTAAAAAAATAAAGTAAAGAGGCATTTGCCTCTTATCTTCTTCAGTGCTACTGAGCAAGGGGTGGATACTGGCTTTGTAGTTAACAAAAGAAATGAGAGATCCAGACAAATCAGTTCTCTCCCACAAACAGGCAGAACTCCCAGCAACACGTTAAAAACCTGTATCCTAATTACAGCGTCCCTCTTTACACCACAGCCATGAGAATTTATCTTGAATTAAGGCAAAAGAATGTAAGAATCTAATTTGCTTCTATGTGCAGATTACTTAATTTAAACAATGGAGTTTGCTTGATCTGTTTCACTTTCAGGCTAACATACACAAACTTAAATACGCCACCGTACAGCTTAGTTTAAAAAAGAAGGTTTTAATGGGCATCGCAGAAACATTCAACACCATGTTTCCTTTCTTACTCAAGTTTTTTGTTTCTCTAACTTCTTAAAAGAAAACACAATTCTGACTTGGAAGTCACCTAAGTATAGGCATAGACCAGCCCAGTGAAGGCCAGATGGCATTTCAGAAGTTTAAAAATGTCTAGCTAAAAATTTCTAACTTCTGGCCATAACTCAGATTTTCTACTTAGCTGCTTTTCCACTGTAACTGAACCTGATTTTCTCCCCTTTCCTTGCATAGAAATGAAAACTAAACCCTTTAGGATGCATAGGAAGATTGCTCTTTTACGGTACCTTCCTTCTATAGTATCACAACTAAAAAATCAACTCTTAATGTAAAATGATGAAATCTGGTCTTCAGCATTCCCTAAATTTTCTGGGGATTACTTCCTGGTATTTTTTCACCTTAGTGTCTGTCAGCATAATGTCCATGAAGTAAAAGTTAGAAATAATAGGCACATATAGAGAGGAACTATATGAAAAGTATATCATGTGGTGCAGAAGTTAAGAAAGAAACTGTTAGTTTCTTTGAAAATATGCAAATACCACTTTAAACAACCATATTTTGAGGAAGAAGAGTGTCATAGGCTTTTGTTGTGGTTATTAACCATAAAGTATATCCTACAGGTCACATTAGGGCAATGAGCAGGCCAGCCAGACTGACAACGCAGTAACTGCTTACCTGTCTCTTCAGATTCCAAAATTTCTTGCAATACCAGGAAGGAAGCAGATTGTCTGGGTGGCTCATTTGCCTCTTGGTTCTCCTGCAGCATCTTGTACACCTCTGACTCCTTGTCTATGACAATGTTACTTGATGGCTGATGAGGTTGCTCTAAGCTGAGGAGAATTTAACACACACATATGATAAATGAGTGATGATTAAAGTGACACTATTGCCGACGTACAGATGTATCATAATGTAATATTTCTAAGTGCTCACACATATGCACATGCACACATACGTGCTTGTGCCATAAAACACTGGCAGTGCTAGCTGTGTTTGCATACGAAAGCTGCAATTATAGGTGAGGCTAGCCTATGCGAGGCCTATTAGAGCTTCCCATTTCTGAAGGATTGCCATCATTCCTCAGTGCATTTTTTCTGAAGGCTCCCTATTTGCCCACTCCTGCTCCAGGCAGTGCTGCAATTCAATTAAAGAACTAATAGTTACTTTCTGGGAAATTATAGTTCTACTGAAAAATAATGGCCTTCGGTGCTACAGAGGATCAGGCTGCCCTCAGAGTTTCCTCAGCCCCTTTGAGGGAAGGCTACATGGCTTTCTCTTTCACATAGGCAGAGAACAGAGCATGGCGAGAAAGTTTATTTTAAGAATGAGGGAGAAAATGTAAAGTTAAAATTGGGCTTCACAATATAAACCGAGTTTAAGCTTCAATGCAATGGGGATCGTGACTCTTCCTACCAAAAAAATGGCTTGACTCACTGCAATAAGGGCTGCCCAATGTCTTGGAACACGAAGGCAGGCAAGGCCTGACCTGGCACCAGCTACTCCAAGAGATCAAGCTCAAAGTGCTATTTTTTAAAGTGAAAGTTAACATTTCCATTTTACAATGGGGACATTAAGGCACAAACCACTTAGACAATTTGCCCAAGGTTACAAAGCAAGCCAGTGGCAGATTCAGAAATAAAGTTTCACTTCCTGATGCCTATGTTCCGGATTCATCTACTCAACCCCACCTCCTACCTTCACATTTCTGTTCTCATTCGTGTACTGCAAATACTCATAGAATCATACAAAATTAGGGTTGAAAGGACGTCAGGAGGTCATCTAGTCCAACACCCTGCTCACAGCAGGACCACCCCCAACTAGATCATCCATAGATTTCATAGACATTAGGGCTGGAAGGGACCTCGGAAGATCATCGAGTCCAGCCCCCCGCCCAAAGGGCAGGAAGTCAGCTGGGGTCATAGGATCCCAGCAAGATAAGCATCCAGTTTCATCTTGAAGGTGTTCAATGTAGGCGCTTGAACCAACTCCGGTGGCAGGCTGTTCCAGACCTTGGGGGCTCGGACAGTAAAGAAATTCTTCCTTATGTCCAGCCTGAAATGGTCTTGTAGTAGTTTATGACCATTCAACCTAGTCGTCATCCCTTGGGGCGCTCTGGTGAACAAATGTTCCCCCAGATACTGGTGGTCACCCCTGATAAACTTATAGGTGGCCATCAGATCACCCCTGAGCCTGCGCTTTGCCAACCAAAGCTTTCCCAACCAAAGCTTTGTCTAGCTGGGTCTTCAAAACCTCCAAGCAAGGAGATTCCACAATCTCTTTGGGTAACCTGTTCCAGTGTTTTATTACCTTCCTAGTGAGAAGTACACTCTACTCAGCACACACTGCTTGAATAGAAACCACACTGGAGCTCAAATATAAAAGGCATTTATGTCAAATAAAGCATCTTAAAAATGCAATTGGAAACATTACCCAAGATCAAAGCTGAAAAGAATGGGACATTTGACAAACAGTCTTTGTGAATGCTAGGTCACATAAAGTATAATTAAATTTAAATGGTTGGTGAGGAAAAAGCATCATTCTTGCATTCAGGAATTGCCTGCATTGCATAGAAACATCCTGAACTTCAGACTAATTTGCAGAGGAAAATCTTTTTCATGACGATGATACAACTATGTATTTCCATGCCAATGTGTATACAAGTCATCCAGGGGTTATATGGCATCTGAAATACTACAAGCACTAGAGGTAAACTGATTGCAAATGTTATAATCCACATTACCATCCAAGAGTCTCATAAAACAGGTCTATCCTGGTATAATATTATGGGGTGAATCCATGGTACAACATTCAGTAGACACCCACATGTACACACATATATATGAACTTTTCAAATGTGTCACATTTACCTGGAACTCATATTCAGGACAAGATATCTGTTATACAGAAAATTCCCCAGATTATCCCATGCCCCCATTATATTTAAATCATGTAAATTGCAACCTGAAGATCTCCCACTGCCTGTCCCACCTTTCAAAATACTGGACTGATGCCCATCTGGAGGGCTAAGGTTATTTAGTCATGTGAACAGAAAAAGCCAACACAAAATTGTCTTCAGGAACATTTGAGTCAAAACAAACACAGAGCATTTTAACCATGCACTGTGACAATGCACAAAACTGTACAACTCAGACCTTCAGTGATAAGCAGTGATACTTACTTGTTTTGTGGGGTGGGGAGGGTGTTGGGGGGAGTTAAAGAAAATGAGACATTAACAACAGAACAAAAATAATTTCATGTGTGTTCTCAGAAGAGGGTACGCATTGATTGTGAGACAAAATGACAGGTAGATACTTCTTGACTTATATTAGGAATAAGAGCCCATAGAGACAACTGTTTTGTAAAAGACTACTCCAACTTCCTTTTGTGGGGATTTCATAGTTCCAAAAAGAGGACAGCAGAACCTTATTAGTTCATGATAGCAACTAGCTGAAACAATAAACTTTGAAAATTAGCAAGAAAGCAGCCAGAATAATAAAAGCCTACAAGATACAGGTCGTGTCTACATGTGCATTTACACTGGCTTGAATTTAGTGGGAATAGGCCAGCGTCTACACAAGCAGGCATTAAAGCGCATTAATGCTGTGTGTAACTTTAGTCCCAGGTCAGTCCACACATGCAGTGTTACTGTGTAGTAAGGCATCTACACATGTGTTACTACGCAGTAACTAACCAGGTATAAATTTGATACCTGCATAATGTAGATATCAAATTTACACTCAAGTCAGCGTAAATCACCATATTTACTGCACAATACAGGTGTGCATGTGTAGATGCACACCCGTACTATGCAGTAATTTCAGTTACTGCTCACTAAATGCACGTGCATAGACATACCTGCAGTGTCACAAAGTGTATTTTGATAAGCGCGACCTAGTTTTGATTAACACTGGGATTATCATACTGTGACACAATATGCAAAGGTAACTAAGGTCCTAGAGACACTGCTTAATACAACTGACACTAAACTTCTGCTACAAAGTTAGTTGAGACCACTTAGGGTTTTCTGTCACATTATCCAGTGGCCTGGAACTGCCAAGAGAACTAATGATGTATTACTGTTCCAGAATTATGCAAAACAAGCCAGAAAAGTGACTTACCATGAGCAATTTATGTCCCCAATTCTACTGTAATAAATCTAGGGCTGCCCACACTTTTGCAGCTGTTGTTCTACCACAGCATTTGGGTGCATGCATCTTTACAGTGACTGTGGGGCAAGAACTCTTCTGCTCCAAAAGGAAAAGGCCCCTGCCAGTTGAACAGACATGATGGTCAGCAGAATAAGACCAATGAGGTGCGGTCATGCAGTTCTAGTTCATCCAATAGAAGGGAATGAACCTGGACACAGTGGCATGTTCAATGTACTATACACTGAAACAGGGGCAAACTATTTTGTTCCAACAATGAAGAGGTGAAACCATTTCAGATGTCCAACTCATTTGAAAGGATCTGGCTTCTCAACTGTTCTACCAGGGTGTCTGTGACGGTCAGACCTAGGTCCCAGCACCACAATTCCAAAGCTGTGCATGCTGAACAACAGGATGGCTTGTCTTTGACACACGGTGGCCACAAAGATTTAGGGTAACTCAGAAGCAAGACCCTGAGATACAGTGCTAGGGCCAACATTAGGAATTGCCCAGGATCCTTACAGGTTGCTGTAAGCTAATATGATATTTAAATGGGCTTTCATTTCTAGGCCCCCAAACACTGACCAAAGGTGATAAACATCTTTCTCCATTCCTCTTACAGATGGGGAAACAGCCAGGAGTCAAAACTCTATACACTAGGGCATACTGCTCCAGAATACAGGGTAATACCTGACTAAGAGGCAAGCTCTGGGGAGGAGCAAGCTGTTGTTGCCAGAGGTCAGATCAACTTATCTTAATAAATGGCCTCAACTTCCTTTGCACGTCTTGATGCACATAAACAACCTGGCCCATGGCTCATGATTTATTTCACCTAAGCCACTTCCCAGCTGACAGACAGCAGAGATTTCCAGCCACTGGCAAACTCAGGAGAAGGGGTGAAAGGTTCTACACTTACCCTTGTGGTTGGGTAAATCCAGAAGAAATACCATTTCCTGGAGGCACATGTTCCACCCCGCTCCCCTACCACTGAACCAGCACGTGCAAAACAATCACTCTGCCAGGTCCACCAACCACTTCTGTTGATTTCACCATTATGGTTGTGTGTGTAAAACATGAAATGACAGTGCCAGACTGATCTGGCACACACTGGTGCTTCATGTGGTGTATGACACACGATGGCAAGGGCCCTTCTGTGAAGAGTCATGCGCTAAGTTTCAAAGGTGAGATGTAACACTTAGTCTGCGTGACAGGCCAACACCGTGAGCAACGGACAAGTATGAATCATTTGTGAAGACCAAGATGTGAAGGGTGGCACGCGTGTCTAGTCAGCCACATGGGCAGCAGGCAAATATTACCTGAGAAAAGTCGGGCTAATGGAAGAGATCTGCCCTTGTAAAGTATCCAGGATGTTTTTCTGTGAATATAGCTGCAGGGGAGAATTAAACTGCACATGCAGCACTTTGAGTCCTGGCACCTCCACTTCCACAGGGCTGTTGGGGCAGATTTGGGCGGCTTCCTTCAGCCGTTCAGGCCCCACTCGAACTTGGCTTGGGATGGAGGAGGTGCTGTGCCTCCGCTGCAATGGAGATGCAGAGGCCTGCAGCTGTAGAGGGTTATAGACTGATGCGAAGGGAGCCTTCAGTGCAACCGTAGGTGATAAACGGCTACAGACAGGAGGTGGTTACCAGGGTTTTTAGTTGGTTAGTTTTTTTAATTTGTAGAGTTGAGAGAAAAATACAGAGGAGAAAGAAAGAGAGGAAGGAAGACATTAATGAAAGTCTACATTCAGTTCCCAAGCAATACAGAAATGAGCACAGTAAACCTGCTTAGGTGTTCCTTCCACTAGAAAAGCATGCCATAACAAAGATCCTCTCTAGGTTCAGACTTCTGACTGATACTGCTGTTTCAGTCCACCTCTTTGTCTGCATAGCCAGTAAAGGTGTTACTGCAGTACCTATAGGCACCCTGAGGCTGGCTCTAACCTACCTAGCATGGATAGGTAGGAAAACAGCAGCAGGAAAACATGGTGGCAGGACTTCAGGGTGGGGTAGCAACTCAACTACATACCCAGGGCCCGCTGCAGGCTTCCACAGCCTGAACTGAAGTCAGTGTTGCTGCCTTCCCACTGCTAGGGAGATGATCTGTGCTGCAACCCCACCTCAGGGTGCAGTGTAGACACACCCAGAGGGTACAGGAAAGGAAACCCATCCCATCAAGGAACTCTTT
>NW_005843023.1:251083-263294 GCF_000455745.1 Alligator sinensis
TGCTTGCAAAGCCAAAACAGCTCACTAACTTTACAAAGTGCTGATGATAAAGTGTCAGGCACCTGTTTGGGCCAGAGGGCGATTTTAAGGGTTGGCATGTCATGCTGAATGCACGCTGAAACTGCTTCGGTCTCTGGTGAACAAAGAAACACAACATTGTTAAATTCTCTTCTGTATCTTGGAGGCCATTCCCCACCACAGGGAGCTGCTTCCCCATGGCCTGCATCCAGTCTCATGCCTGAGCTCCTTCCACGTTCCTGAAAGAGAGAGGCTTGGGATTTTCGCTCCAGGTTAAAGAACTGATATCCTTGCGCCAAAGCTGGCTTTGCAACAACATACGTTCTGTCGAGTTTGGGGACAAGGATAGAAAAGTGGAGAAAGACTTACGTTTTACTGGGGTCCTGTACACCCCCCGCTGACTTAGACTCCACAGCATTGTTGAAGGTCTGGATGTTTTCTGAGGAGTACAGGCATGCTGGATTGTTGTACTGAGCAGTGATCACTTTGGGTGCAGTGCCTGAAGCTGTGGCAGCAGTGAATGGCATAGCACTCCGATTGTGCGCACTTCCTATGTGCCTTATTTCCTGCATGCAAGGGAGCAAAGGCAAAATCAGGAGTGTCTGACATGCAGGTGGGGAGTGCAGAGCAGCCTGACAAATGTGCAACCACAAGAGGCAAAGGAATTACTTCCCAACCATCACCCCAAGGTGACAAATAGGGCTGAACTCTCAGGAGATGGTGAGGATCTTCGCAGTGAGCATCACCCCTACCCATTTACTAGTGATCCAAGGAGTATTTTTTGGCATCAGAGTCAATGTCTCGCTGAAGTGAAGGGGTGAGGGCAAACCTGTCAGACTAACAGTTGGAGCTGCCTGCGCTATCTTAGCTGCATTTGGTCTCAATCTATTGATTAAATATTTTGATTCTGGATCATGTGATAACATTGTCACCTCATTGTGGATATAGTGAAGGCAACTTGCTTCATCCCCTGGGATCAGGTGTGCAAAGGTTTTCATGCAACTAGGCTTCCCTTTCGATCCACTATAAGTTTAAGTGCCTACTTTTTGGATGCCCAAACTTGTGCACTTTAAGAGAGGCCATTCCCATCTTGTGGGTGTTCAGTGCTATCTGAAATTCATGTTCCTTTACCATGGTATAAGTTGATCACACAAAGTCAACAGGGAAACTTTCTAAAACACTTTACAAAAGGTGGGTCAGTATTAAACTTAGAGATGAGTCATTGATGCAGAATGGTTAGTGATTATGATCATCTAATCCCCCTTCCTAACCTACTTCTGTCATGCTCCTCTCCAGGACTGTAGGCTATGTAGACTTCCAGTTCTGTGAATAAACCCTTGGTGTTTCCAAAATACACGAAATATGGGGATTTTCTTGTACACAGTGTTGCACACCCTGCCCCACACATCCTTATCATTAAACTGCTTAGACCTCTTGGTCTCCTTTATCATGCCCTTCACCATGGTATTGGAACAGATATTAAGGAGACATAATTTGGTTTCTCTTAGTTAAAATATAAATGCTTTTGTAAGTTTTGAAGAATCTAATGTGATCCAAATGCTAAGCCATGCAATCTAATAATATAACCTCCTTTAACATAACTCCTGAACTGGCTTTCAATAAGCAAACTGTCCTACATGTCTGAATCAATTTACCATTCACATCCTCTTAATGGCATTCTATTAAGAACATCAATTGTTAATGTAAGATCATCAATTTTTCCCTTGTGTAATTTACAGACTGAAGTCATGATCATTTCTTGCTGATATGCCCCAGCTTCTGCCATGGGAAAGGCTATTTTTATGGTTAGAAGACCAGTGTTATGCACCTTGAATGAGATTTTAACAAAGGGAGATTAGTTAATTATTCTGAGGGTTCTGCCTTACACTGGTGTGTGGGGAAAGCTACATGGATAACTTCTACACACATTGCCTTGTGATGCTTGCGAGAACAGCTTCTTCCACCCCACGCCTGGGTGACTCTGCCAAAGTAATTTCTTTCGAATTGTTTGATATTCATGAATGGGTTTCTTTCTGTTTTTATCTTCTCTACAGGCTCTTGTACTGTACTCATCATTGTGGTACCTGAGGGTCTTGCAATAGTATTTTGTGTCTCTCTTTGGGAATGGAAGCCAGCTAGTTAAGAAAATTTAGGAATGTAAGAAAAAATACATAACAGAAAGTCTTTGGGGAATCTGTACACATAACAAATGCTTTGTGTTGGATAGCCTAGTTTTCTGGGTGTCAGTGGAGTTCATTTCTGTAGATATAGAGATGTAGAAGTAGAGGTGTGTTGTATTAAATGAGGTAGAAGGTTATCAGCCCAGGAAGTTGAAGTGTTAATGAGACTCTTTTACACTGTCACTTGATTCTTAGCAACATAAAATAGGATATTGCTAAATAGGTACAATCTATAGGCTAAAAAAATTTAAAAGTCATGGTATCAGTGCCATTTTTTCTATTGACAATTCAACCAAAAGGAGGGAGCTATTTTGCTTAGAATTTCACCCCTTGTTTCTAAAGGCTTTACTGAGATCCTGTGCCATCTCTTTGCTTTGATTTTGCCTTGTTATGTTTCCCTGATAGAAATAAGCAAATGATCTTATTACCAGGGATCCAAGTTTTCCATTGGCTGTGGAAAAACACAGATGTTCTCCTTTATAGGAGAAAATCCCAGATTTTCTCCTGTAAAGCAAAAAACCCCAGGAAATAGTGGGTTTCCCCTTGCAGGCTGGCTGAGTTCCAGCCTGCAAGGGGGTGCTTGGGGCCGGAGGCAGCAGGGAGCGCCATGCGCATGTGTGCACTCACACATACAAGTGGCAGTCAGGCAGTGTGGTAGAGAGCAGCTCCAGCAGCTCCCTCCACATACGTCTACCGGGGCAAGATAGTGGGGGCGGCGCAGGCACAGGTGGGGGCACAAGCAGGGAACTGAGGGAGCACAGGTGACACCTAGGGTGGGGTGGAGGAGGATAGATTGTGTGTGGGGGGCATATGCCCACCCAGATTTCTGTGCCTACAGCAGGGCGCAGGGCTACAGCCAGGCCAGACCAGCTGTGGGCAGGAGCCACATCTGTGGCCCAGTGGGCAGGACTTGGCGCAGGAGGGAGCGCCACGCCACCACGGTCACTAAAGTGAGGTGTCCCCTGCTCACCTGACAGCAGTGGGGGGCACAACTCCGTGCCACCACCACACTTGCCTTGGTGGCCATGGCAGCACAGCATTTCCTCCTGTGCTGGGTCCTGCCTGCTAGGCCGTGGAGGTGGCTCCTGCCTGGAGCTGGTCCAGCCCCTGCCCCTTGTCCCTCGCCCTATGCCTTGCTGTGGGAACATAAATCTTGGGGGGGCACATATCCCCCCACCAGTCACCTGTTCCACCCTGCCCCCCACACTTTGTGCCCACACCCCTCCTTTCCCACACACCCATCCTGTTCCCCACACACCTACCCCCTTCTTTATACTGGAAGGCTGGGGGTGGGGGACAGCGAGTCAGGAGTGAAGGGCACCAGCAGGGCTGGGAGGGCTGTGGTTTGGAAGTGAGGGGCAATGCAATGGGCAGGGCACCAGAATATCAAGGCTGCTCAGCACCACAAAACAGCGGTGGGGGGTGCGGCTACAACTGGACCCTCATCCTGGAGACGGAAGAGGGCAGGGGGAGCTCTGATTTTCCATGATAAAAAAACCATAATGAAATGCCAAAATATATAGGTATTTAGAACATATTGTATTATAATGATTGAGGCACTGATAGGCTTCCAAATAGCTTTACAATTGTAAATATATCATAAAACATTGTGTTCAACTGATACCAATATACATAGGGGCACTTCATTTTAATTGCAGGAAATCATGCGTTAGATTTTTAAATCAGATAATTTGCAATTTTTAAACAGAGAAAAGATCATAACTACAGTACTGCTCAACTTTCTACAGACAGGTTTTCCCATTGCCCCAAGGCACCAAGTACACTCTACCCTGCCGTGAGTAAAGCAGGGGGCTGAGGACACTGTCAATGTTTTGCCACTGCAAAGACAGAAGTAGCATGTCAAAATACACTCAAGAGATCCAAGGAAGAGGCTCATGCCTCCTTTCACAGTGGCCCCTCATAGCCCATTCCTCTCTGATCTTCTCCTTGGTCCTATGAGCAGAGGAGCAAGACTCTCTAGCTAGGAACTTCTGGATTTCTTTTATCTTTTTTTAAGTCTCAGCAGGAGGACACCCCAGTCAAAATCCCTAGGCTTAGCTGCTACCAACACTCAAAGCCTCTGACATAGGTAAAAACAAAAACCCTGACCTCTGTAGCAAGAGGAGTGAAAAAAATCCTTCCCAGCTCCATGTGCCCAGAAGGGGACAGCAAACACAACTTCACACATCATACACCTTAAGTGAAGAGCCAGAGCCAGAAGTCCCCTTTATGAAGAAGCTGGTGATGAAAATGAGCTAGGTTTCTTGGAAAGCATGTGCTTTAACATCAATTCAGTTTTGGAGGAAAGAACAGGCTGCCAGGTCATAAGGCAATGGTTCAATACAGTGAAGGCAAGGTTCTTTGGGTAGATGTGGTATCTTCTATTAGACCAAATAGTTGGAAAAAAGTTCTTTGCAACCTTTTGGGCAGAATCACCCTCCTTCAGGCATAGGAAGTCTCTGCTCTTCTGAGACTCCAAGGAATGAAAGAAGCTAAGTGTGACAGGATGTCAGTGAGAATGTAATTAGGTGACAATCAGGAAAATAAAAGGTAGAGCAGGGAAGGGAGGAAGGAAAAAAGCGGGGGGGGGGAAAAACTCAAAGGTGAGTAAGGGTGATTCTACAGCAGGGGTTTTCAACTGGGGGTACGTGTAGCCCTGGGGGTACTTTGGAAGGCCCCAGGGGGTATGTGGCAGTGGTGTGGAGAAGCCAGCAGCACTTCCAGTTTCACTGCTCCCCCCACTTATCAACCACCCACCAGGGGTGCCCTGACCAAAAAAGGTTGAAAACCCCTACTCTACAGTAGTAGTAATTCAAGGTAGAAAAGAGGATGACTGTGAAAAAGTAAATAGCTGGAAATTAGGAAGACAAGGGCAGAAAAGGAGAAGTGGGGAGAAAGAAAAGTGTAAGAGGTTAGGTCTACAAGGTTCCTTGGGTGAATTTGATATCAACCCAAAAAGAGGTTAGGTCTGGCAGGTATCTTGCAGATCAAATGTCAGGTAGATTGTAATGTGTCATAAATCTAATATCTATATTGAGTCCATGATTTTGTGTATCCAGTAGATTTATGAAGTGAAGTTCCTAGGCTCATCTACAAAAGGTGTTTTATAAATTCCCTTTGAGGATTAGAACCGAGAGATTGGATAGGGAGTGATAGTCTTGTGAGAAGTGTGCCCCCACAGGTAGTTGGGTATTCGTGTCTCTGATAGATTTTTGGTGTATGGTTATTCTGGTGCACAGTCGTTGTTTGGTTTCTCCTACATACTTTCCATCAGGGCATTTGGTGCACTGGATGAGATATATAACATTACTAGAGGTGCAGGTATAAGATCCAGGAATGGTGATGGTTCTGTTGGGTGTGGTTACTGTGGGAGTACTGGAGATGTGTTTGCAGGTTTTGCATTTCTTGTCTTGGCATGGTCTGGATCCATTAGGTGTGGTTTGGATCAAAGGGAGTTTGCTTTTGGTGATGAGGGTAGTGAGGTCCAGTGCTTGTTTAAAGGCTAGAATGGGTGGTTCTGGAAAGATCTCTTTAAGAGCTGGGTCTTCTTCTAGTATGGGTTGCAACTGTTTGAGGCTTTTCCATGTAGGTTCCAGGGAAGGGTGATATGTTATAACTAATGGTGTGTGATTTGTGGGGATTTTCTTTTTGTACTGCAGCAAATCTTTGTGTGGTATCCAGGTGGCTCTTTCAAAAGTGCGATCTCTCTCTCTCTGGAACAGCATCCTTGTTGGGTGAAGGCCCTTTTGAGATTTGTGAGGTGACAATCATGGGTATTCTCCTTGGTGCAAATTCAGTGTTATTGGAGAGTTTGGCTTTAAATTACAGCTTTCTTGGTGTGTTTAGAGAGATTGCTGGTTCTGTGTAGATATGTATGTTGGTCCATGGGCCTCTCACATATTGTGGTTTGAATTTTACCATTTTGGATATTGATCATGGTGTCCAAAAAGAAAATGCTGGTGTTAAAGTATTCAAGTGATAGTCTGATGGGGGGGTGATGATTGTTGAATTTTTGGTGGAAATCAATCAGAGACTGCAGGATTTCTGCCCAAATGATGAAGATGTCATCTATGTATCTCAGGTATACTAAGGGTTTGATTGTTCAGTTCTTGAGGAATTCTTCTTTCAGCTGGGCCATAAAAAAGGTTGGCATCTTGTAGGGCCATTTTGGTGCCCATAGCTGTGCCCGTGGTTTGGAGAAAGTGTTGGTTGTTGAAACTGAAGTTGTTGTGTGTGAGGATGAAGTTCAATGATATCCTGAGGTCTATACTCTGAGTCGTAATCTAGCTCTTGTAGATACATGAGGCAGGCTTATCCTGGTGTATAAACTAGTGATATCCATGGTGGCTAGAAGGGTATTGCTGGGAAGGTGGTCTATGTTTTTGCATTTTCATAGGAAGTCTGTTGTGTCTTGGATAAAACTCAGTCTTTGGGGGACAAGCAGTTTTAAGATGGATTCAATGAAACCTGATATTTCCTCTGTTACAGTTCCATGGTTTGAAATGATAGGTCTATGGGGGTTCCCTTGTTTGTGGATTTTAGGGAGCAGGTAAAAAGTCCCCAATTTCAATGTAGTCTCTAATTTCAATGCAGGTAAAAAAGTCCCTAAGCTCAATGCAGTGAAGAAACTGCCATGGCACATTCATTCTTCCTATCCTGCATTTCCCCAACACATTTTCTCTCTCAGTAAAGTAGAACCACAATAGTAGCTCTCTTCCTGAACACTTACTACCTAAAGGCAAATCCAAAAGTGCTCAATCCCACCCATCCTGCAAGAGACTTCAGTGGTTCACTTTCCTGGCTATGATTTGTGTTTCCACAGGTCTCATAGCCCCAGGGAAGCAATGTGTTGAGTGGCATTTATCTTTCTTGCCAATTTGGGCAAGAATGATGCAACTTAAAGTGCTGTAGATTCTAGGGAGGGTTTTCTAAACTAAAGCATCTAAGGGCTTGTCTATGCATGATTTTTTTAAAGCAAGTATGCTGCTATACTTGTACTCTTATAGCTAAACTGCTGAAGTTGAACTGAATCAAACATGCATGCAGACACTCTGGACTTGTCTACATGGGAACATTCAGAAAAAATAATATGAATTAACTTTTAAAAGTGGGTTTCTTAAAACACAGTAATACATTAAAATACATCAAACAGGAATGTGGACACTCATTCAAAATCAAGGTGGCCTTAATTTCTGTACTTTTGAGTTTTTATTCTGTCTAACTAATCCACATTAACTTTCTGAATGTTCCTATGTAAACTGGTAATTCCCCATGCTCCCAATTAAAAGAAGCCACACAGAATTATACTGGAATAGCAACAACTCTTTGAATTCACACCCCCACTGTAATCTGAACTGTCTGTCTTGTGCAGGTGGTTGAGGAGCATTATGTCCCACTGGCAGTTGTGTCCCTATGGCAGATTAAGCTGTTATGCTTTGTGTTTCTGTCAGGGTTGACTGTGGTAGTTTCACTAAAGGTTAGGCAATGCATTTGTACAGGACTGTTTGGAAAGGGACAATCCTGCCTCAAGCAGGGTGTTGTATTAGAATAGATGACCTGTGGAGGTCCCTTCCAGCCCTACTTCTCTATGATTCTATGATTCCCTGGTCTTTTAGACTACCAGTTCCCAAACAGTGGCCCAAAAGATCATGGGAAGTGGTCCATGGACAGCAACTCTTTCAATGGTAAATTTAATGATAAGGGTGCATGAGAAGATTTGAAGCTAAAGGGTTATCCATTGGTCCAAAAAGTTAGGGACCCACTAGTACAGGCATTTTTGAAAAATCCCTCCTTGTTCAAAGAAAAAAAAACAAGCTAAACCTGGTCTTAAGAGTGAACCAGATGCCTGCAGTTGGGGTTTGCTGTGGAAACACAGCTTGCGATTACCTCTTGGTAGGTGGCAGGAACAGATAGGTGTTGCTCAAGCTGCTGAGTACAGAAGGCTGAATCAAGTACCTGAGTTATAGTTGTACTTTGAAGCAGGGATAGCCAGATTGCTTCTGAGCCACGTGTGACTGCTCATCTCATCACCTTGCAGAAAATGTTCTCAAAGGCTATTATTTTTTTTTACTGTGTGCAGTGGGTCTGTCTTTCCAGCAGCCATAAACCAAGTCTGACACCCTTAATTGCAATTAGCAGTCTCTGCTTGGAAAAGGTCAGGGACTGGTCAATACCATGCCACATTAAATAACCATCAAGGATAGAATATGGTAGTTGAAGTCAGGAACAAAACATATGGATATAACAGAGTAATACAAAGGCCTCTTTTCATTTATGAGCCCATTAGATGGCAGTACTATTTGTTCACATACTCAAAGTCAGTTCATTCTACCAGCATATTAGTTTGTTATACTCGTGTATTTTGTCCCTGACCTTAATTACCATATGCTATTCCAGTTGATGGTCCCTGGAGGGTTCTTTCAACACATCCTGACAGTGACCAGTCCCCGACCTTTCTTGAGCCAATTGCCAATTGCAATGAATGGTGCCAGACTAGTATGATGATGTGGAAAAATACACTTATATCCAGAACAGGAAGACAAATCAGCGTTTCCTACTCTGTTGGCAGAAAACAGTGCCATAGAGAAAAAGTGGAAAAACAAAGGCTGCTTCCTCCCAGTTGTCCCACCCACTCTACTCAGTTCCAAGTGAAATCAAAGCCTTGCTTGTAAACTCCCTACAATCACTGCTTGTCATCACCTCCAGTTTGATGGTCAGTAAGCATTGAGCTTGGACAGCTGGTTCCCTTGAATGAGGCTCTTGTGTCATCCTCCCAGCACAGAAAAGAGATGGACGCAGCAAATATAGTCTGTGTCACCTTTTTTGGTTAGATTGGGCATTTCCTATGACAGCTCTATTTGGACAGGGTGGGATATCCAGAGTAAGCCAAGCTAGAGTGAGCAGTCACCTCCTTTGAAGATGCGCCTCCTCTGAATTGCCTCAATTTCAGTGGTGTTGGCAGCTCCTCCCCATTCTTGGATCCGCGTGTGTGCAGGTGTGCCCTGTCTCAAGGACATGCCCTCTGGATGGTATTTAGTGGGTCTCCAAGCAAATGGCAACCTGGGGCAATTGCCTTCCATGGCCCTAAATCTATGCCCCTGACAACTATGCAGTTGTTTCTAGTGAGGCACCAGATCCTATATCAGTCATTCTTAAGCACAGCACATGCAAGAGGGAGCCACTTACATCCCTCACTTAATGCACAGAGAATGAATAGCCAGTGGAGGTCTCCTGGGTGACTCATCTTGAAAGAACTGGGCTTGCAAGTCTCGGCAGTCCAGACACTGACTGGCAGGGTACTCTTCGGTTTTGGCATAGTAGCACAGCCATGGCCAACAGCTTATAGTAGTGACCTCCTGATCCCAAGGATCAGGATAACCTTAAGGCTTGCTACATTTAACAGGTAAAATATAAGGGAGATGCAGATCTAGTCTACAAAGATTTGTCAGCAGAGCTATTTTGGCTGAGGGAATGATCTTTTTCAGGGAAAAAAAAAACCTTTCTGCTGCAAAATGCTACATATCCACTAGAGGACTTTACTTCCATAGCTAAGTTGGCACAACTGTAATGGCAGCAGCTCCAAAACCTAGCTCAACCTTGAGAAGCAAGCTTCTCCCTCCACTGCAGCTGACCCCTACATTCTCCTTTGCTGTTCACTTTCCCTATAGTCTCATTTTGCTAGTGGTCTTTCCAGTGGCCATTTTCCAGGCACCAACTGAATGACAAGCCCTAGTCTTCTTGCTAGTATTCCTCCTGCAGCAACACACCAAGAAAAAATTGTTGCCTATCCCAGCAGGCTTGTTGGTTGTAGCTGTGTTGGTCTAAGGACATATGCAGGCAAGATTCTTTGGGCAGATGTGATATCTTTTATTAGACCAACTAAACAGTTGGAAAAAAAGATCTTTTCAAGCTTTTAGAGATAGGAGGGGAATCATCCCCCTAGCTTTACCTTTTGTCTTCCAAACTTCTACTCATCTGCATCTTCACAGACTTTTTGTTTACTTTAGCTTCTTTTCTACCTTGGAGAACTCATAACAGCAGCAGTCTCCCAATGCTTGAAGAAGGGTTTGTGCCAAGAAGTTTGCAAAGAACTTTTTTCCAACTATTTAGTTGGTCCAATAAAAGATATCACATCTACCCAAAGAACCTTGCTCGCCTATTCCTGCAATTCAGCTGCAGTGCGTATGACTGACACCTGTACTGACATATGCAAGACATTTCCATAGGACCAATGCTGCTGAAAACCCGTATCAGATATTCCTTGTCCTCAGCATTTGCGGGTTTGGGGTCTTGTCATATTTGGTGTTCTTAAGGCCCAAGTACCTGGAGTCATAAGATTATGTAAGAATCCCAGACTTCATTTAAATAAATAAAAAAAAAGGAGGTGTCTTGCCATTCTGATACCAGAGAAAAGTTACAAAACATGATCCTCCCTTGGCTCAAAAATCAGAGGGCAAGAAACAAAACCTAGAGTTTTTAACATCTCAAGATTTGGGGGGGGATTTGAGTCATGATTTTGAACAGCTGGGGCTGGCAGTCCTGGATACAGAAGCTGAACATTTGCTCCAATAAAAAGAAGCTTAAACGTTTCTCAGTGTAAATGTTTATGTTGCTCTAAATTAGAGGCAGGCCCAAACCCAAAAAATCAGTGATCTAGAAGAGCTCCAGTTTTCTTTTCAAGGAGATGAGAGAAGAGGAGGAATTCAGATTGGAGCCAAATTTCTCAGCTCACTACCCCCTTTCCGTGTTCAGCCACAGGCAGTGCTTCTATTTTGTGTCCGTGCCTCCACAAGCACATTTGACAAATATACGATTAAGCCAAAAGATCCAGCAACTTCAAAAAAACTGTTGTTGCAAACTCTCTCACTAATACATGGTTTATGTCATAGCTATAATCACTACTATGACCAGCATGGATTTTCTTCATACTGTTCCATCCCCCTGTTGCCGCCGGTTTTTCCCATTTTAAAAAAAATTTCTAATGCTTTGAAACTTGAATAGAAATTTGGAAGTTGGGGGGGGGGTTTGTTTGTTTTGTTTGTTTTGTTAATTGTGTGTGAGGGAAGGAAAGGGGTAAAAGAGCATGTCTGTCTGGCTTCCCACATCCTCTCTTTTTGACTTTCCTAAAGCATTCCACGTGCATGTAGTAATGCTGCTCAAACAAAGCAAAAACAATAGGTCACCACAAGCCAAAAGAGTTCACTCATCTCCAATGGGAGAGTGTTATATTATATATCTATTGCTTCATACATGTTGCCAATAAGCCCATGGCCTTATCAAAGGTCAGACTAACAACACACCCAGTTTCTACACCAAATTACTTATAGACATCCATGGAGACAAATACACAAAATGAAAACAA
Source organism: Alligator sinensis (assembly GCF_000455745.1). NCBI lineage: Eukaryota > Metazoa > Chordata > Crocodylia > Alligatoridae > Alligator > Alligator sinensis. Next base: position 262,643 of record NW_005843023.1, read on the forward strand.
TTACATCATTCCTATATGATGTGATAGACACCATCTAAAGAAGCCTTGAGAAAGAAAATAACTAGCTATTTTCAGCCATCCCACTGATGTTGTGTTTCACCCCCAGAACCACCCAGATCACATTTCTGTACAGGGTTTCTCATTTCATTCAAAAAGCCAGCAGTTTTCAGTTTTGAAATCCACACTATTTCTCTCTCTCTCTCTAATCTTAAACCTGGATATTCTGTCTACATTCTTTTGGGATGTTCTAATATTTGTGCTATACAGTGTAAGCGAAAAATATATTCTCTACAGAAACCAACTGAGATCAGGATCCCATTGGGCTAAGAGCTATACAGTCTCTGCTCCAATGAAGATATAGTCTAAATAGGCAGAAAAGACAAAGGTTAGGGGGAAGGAAGATTTATTCTTATTTTACAAAGAGGGAATTGAGTCAGAGATCTCAATAGGAATCAACTTCAGATCCTAAAAAGCACTGAGGATCTAAGGTTATGCACAGATATTCAAAAAGCCCCAGAAGGAAGTACTCTATCATTTTACTTAAAGCGCTATAAGTTAGAGTGGGAGAGAACTGAACAGACATTTGCTGTTTAGTGGGGGGCAGGGCTCGGAGCCTGCCTGCATTGGATGCTGGGGATGCTCCCCAGCCCCA
>NW_005843023.1:263326-276395 GCF_000455745.1 Alligator sinensis
AAGGGGCTAATGGCCCCCCCCCCCCCCCCCCGCCATAAGGACACCCCCACAGATTGCTGGCTTGGGTCTTGGGGAGGGCCAGACCGATCTGTGCAGCACGGGGGCTCCATTCCCCCAGCTGTGCCACTTTTCACCCCACTGGGAACTGTGACTGGAGTGGGGAGGGAAACAGAGCCTCTCTGCCACACGGACTAGGCCCAGCCCCCAACAAGACCTGAGCCCACAAGTTTGCAGGTGGGATCCATGTGGCAGAGAAGCTCAGTTTCCTGCCCCCTCTGGCAACAATTCCTGGAAGGGCAAAAAGCAGCATAGCCAGGAGCTTCAGCACAGAGCCCCCCTGCTGCGCAGACCCAGCCTGGCTCCCCCAAAGGGGACCCACACGGTTCATTCCCCTACCCCCTGCCCAGCCATGCAGAGAGGAGACAGAGCCTTTTCTAACTCCTCTCTGTGACAGCCTGGGGGTGGGACTTGGCCAGTGCTCGCCAGGAGCAGACGAGCGCTGGCTGAGGCTAGCAAGCCAACCAGAGAAGGACTCCTGGGATGCCAGGATAATGCTACCTACCTTGACTCAGGATGGGATGTGGTACAGACATTTGATAAAGTGCTCCAACCTAAAGCGCTTTAGTCTTATACCTCATCTATCCAAAGTTAACTTAGAGCTGGATCCACCATTTTTAAAGTGCTTTATATGCCATGAAAATTTATTCTGTTACAGCTGTAAAGTGTTTCTATGTGCTGAATGCATGATAAATGTAATGTCTGTACCCAGCCCAAGGGTTGCATAGGCAGAGCCAAGGATTTAACTTCTTTGCCCCCCAATCCCAGTATATCACCTTAACCTTTATATTAGGTTTTCTTTTATACTGGGATCATGTTTAAACAGAGATATATAGCACAATTATCAGATGGGTCTGTTACAGTCCTTTTCATGGGGGATGGCAGAAAGAAGGATAAATTATGGGAAATGATGCTGAATTTCATGTCCTTAAGGCCTGGGTGAAATGCAAACGATGTAACAGAAAAAGTCATTTCCTTCCTCCATTGTTGCCACAGTCACACCCAAAACAAAAGCTGCATCAACTGGCTGACCTACCACAGCAGAAGGGTTGTAGGCCCTTCTGAAAAAGTTGATTTTATCATCACTTTTGAAATCAGCTTAGACTAGGAAGGATAACCAAAAACAGGGCTGTAACTAGGGCTTTTGATTTCAAAAGAGCGACTTTTGAAAAAGTAAAAGAACTGCTTAGTGAAGTCAACTGGACTGATGTACCCAGGCATGTGTGTAAGGAGACTTGTAATTCAACTCAAAGATTTAAAAAGTAACTGGAATTTAAATCCTATGTAAGGGATGGAAAGAACTTAGAGGGAAGCACTCTAAACCTAGCAGTCTGAAAATCCACGTCAAAAAGGAGCAGGAGTAAGGAGCTCTGCAAGGGTGACAGATACCACATCCTATTTGTGGCACGATGATGGATAAACACATTTGCAGCTGGCAAAATCATTCACTCCTCATCATTCGGTATTTCACAGAGCCCCAAATTAGCTAACATGGCATGTCTACCATCTTTTCAAGAGAAATTAGTATTCTAGAGCTGCTACTGCATTCACTGAGTCACTTACTACAGAGTCACTTACTGCAGTCAATCAACGAAAAGAGGAAAGAGGCGAATACAAAAGCACCCTAAGTTTTACTTAAAGCAGATGCTATTCGTGACATTATTCCTTTTTCCTTGGCAGACTGGTGTGAGGTGCTGAAGAGACATATTGTTGAGGCTAGCAGACTAAATGGGATCTTGTGGTTTGTACCATAGATATCCTTCCTCACTGTGCCAGTTCACTTTCTGTGCCAGCTTCAGTAAGAGAGTGGGACAGTGGCATTTAACAAGAATCCCATGCTCTGAATTATTATGGATAACTCTTGCACAAGGTAAGGGCACTGCAGTCGACTTCACTTTTAACAGTCTCAGACAGAGCAGAGAAATGGCAACCTGGATGTGAGGATCAATGCACAGACTTTGACCAAGTCTCTTTGGGCAAAAGAGGCCATGAGAGCTGCGTCAATCAGCCTGGAGCAGTAAGTGTACTGATTAACAAAATATGCATGACCCTAACATTTGCTTTCACATTCATACTTCTTTATAGACCAATAGAAACTGCATGTCATCTCATGAGCAATAAAAACCTACAGACAGATAAATTCTCTGTTTGCCTGGCACTTTGAGGAGCAAGACAGCCAAAGGCTGCAATTCAAGACTACGCAGGCCCTATTTTGTCCATGCAGGTGTTAGAATATGCTTATTCCCAAGAGACCGTAGTCTGGCCCTTCTTAAACTGAAATACCCTGCTAGGCATTTCGAAGTGAATTTACAAAGCAGAAAGTAGTGAAGCAGCTATATAGGGAAATGCAGCAGATGGCATAAGCTCAGCCATAGTTTCTTGCTTGGAAGTTAGTACAGTACCTGTTTCACTGGAAGAGGAGATACTAGCTAGGATAGGAAGAAAATCCCTCCTTTTTTAGAACAGTGCTGTGGGGTCTTTAGTTTCCAGAGAGACAGTACTCCAGGGGTCACTTCCACCTGTCCCTTCAAAAGGATACAGCTTTCAGTCTCCTGCAGGGCTGCAGTCTCAGTGCCAACTTTATTGGAGGTCAACAAGAGTGGATCATGCCCATTCTACACAACACTCACAAACATATGCAAATCCAGAGTGACTGCTGATGTCAGTGCTCCAAATCAGCACAAGTATAACCTTCTGAAACTGGCCCAAAAAATGCCCTTTTACCCTCACCAGGTCCCCTGGGGATTAGGCAGAAGTGGCTGTATAAAACAGTGCTAGTAAGGCCATGCCACAGTAGAAGGGACTTTAAAGAGCTCTGAGTGTAAAAGAGAAAAAATGTGTTTCTCAAAAAGATCAAGCCTAAAAGTTGGACTTCCTCCTGGCGTAAAAATACAGGCAGCCTAAAAGTTAGAACTGGACAGTGTTACAAAATGGGCACATTATCTTTGAGTGTCTAAAACCAATCCCACGCATTTTATTAAATCTGGTACCACTTAAGGTACAACCACATGGCAGAAGCAAAACGGACTGGCAAGGACTTCCCAGTATGCCCTGCTCATCTACTCCCACATTCCCATAAATTTGGCAGTGGAGCCAGTCCACAGTGTCCCTCTGAGGTCACTCTCAGGAGCTCAGTCTCTGGTGCGCAACTGCACAGTAATGCTCTGGAGTGGCCTCACTGCTGCACTTCTGGGTTTGGAGCATGTGAGTTGGAACAGCTGGACAAGGTCAGCCACATCCTATGCCATAATGCAGACATACAGGTTTCCCTTGATTTATGCTGTACATGAGTTCCCGGAGAACGGCGCATAAAGCAAATCCACTTTACAATGTAACAAATAGGAATAGGTTCTCATGGTGGTGAGGGAGGGAGTGAGGCTGGGATTAGGGAAGGGGTGGGGGAAGGGGTGCTGCTCCTGGGGCTGCACAAGGCAGCAAAAGGAGAGGGAACAAACAGAGTGGCACTCACCCCAGCTGCAGCGGCCCCAGGAGCGGCTGGCGCCAGCTGCCTACATCAGGGCACAGTGCAGCCCAGGAGCAGAGGTGAGTGGGGACAGGTGGAGTACTGTGTAGCCCAGCGGCTGCAGGCCACTGGTGTCTGCTGCTCCCGGAGCCGCTGCAGCCAGGACTGGGGTGAGTGCTGTGCCCTGTGCCACCCAGGGCTCCACTTGTCCACACTCACCCCAACCTGTGCTGGAGCAGCCCCAGGAGCAGCCGACACCAGCTGCCTGCACCATGGCATGGTGCAGCCCAGGAGCTGGGGTGACCCAGGCATAGGGGGACAGGCGGAGCATGGTGCAGCCTAGCAGCTGCAGGCAGCTGGCACTGGCCACTCCTGGAGCCGCTGCAGCCGGGGCTGGGGTGAATGGGGCCACAGCCCTTTCCCCTTCCCTCACAGACTTACCTGCTTGGGGGGGTAGCATCTATGCTGATCGCATAAGAGCGAATTTACCTTGCATATAATGAATTATGGATCTAAATATGCTCATCGAATAAGAGCAAATTCACATATAAAGAACCCGCATAAATCAAAGGAAACCTGTACTGCAAATACTCTTAGTCATGCCAATCAAGGGGAGAAATTTTCAAAGGTGCCACTGGGACTGTGGGTGCATCTACACAGTGATTAATGCACAGTAGTTACTGCACGTTTAGTTTAGTACTTCCTTAATGAAGTACTAACTCAAAGTGGAGTAACTACAGTAGCACTGGCACACAGTTTTTTTTTGTGACAGTTACAGTGTAGTAGCCTAATACACGGTTTTTGACTGGCACGCTACTGCGCAGTGTTATTAGGCTAACACACAGTAAGTGTCTCATATAGATGTGACTTGTGTTAATTATAATTCACTGACTTCCTAACTGGGTACCTAACTGCTTTTAGTACCTAGTAAATCTCCCCTAAATTTACCAACATTTAATTGAAACAGGCAGTAGTTTAGTGGATCAAGGTCACATCTAAGAATGGTCTATGGACCAGGCCCAGGCCATGCTACTTGCAGGGACATCTGAGATAAAGAGCTGAAGTCTCCCTGTGAGTCACTGCAAGAGTGAATTGTTTGTCCCTTGCTCCACCTTAAGAAACCCTCTTATCAAGAAAAGTAAATACACTTAGCAAGGGTGAGAATTAAAGTGCTTCTGTTTATTAGTTGTGCTCCAATGTGCCTATATACACAAGAAAACTAAGTCCCTGCCCTGAATAACTCACCATTGACAAGATATTTAGATAAACTCTTCATGGCCCCAGACTTTTACCTAGCCATTTAAAGCACTTCTGAGGCTACATAGAAATGACTGGGAGCCAACTATGTTTTAACGCAGGGGTGGGCAAAATGTGGCCCACCAGGCCATTCTATCCAGCCTGCGGGGCCCCTAAAAAAATTAGAAAATTAATATATCTGCCCCTGCCTGCCTGCCTGGCATGTGGCCCTTGATGGCCTGCCAAAACTCAGTAAGCGGCCCTCGGCCCAAAATAATTGCCCGCCCCTGTTTCAACAGGTTTAAGTGCAATCTAAACTTTATCACACCTGGGTTCCAAAGCCACGAGGAGGCCAAGCTGGGTCTCACAATGCCTCAGCTCCGAATGAGCAAAAACTACTATGAATAGATAAGGCCAGGGCATATATTTAAAAACTAGCTTAGACCTCAGTTGAGACATAACAGTGTTCTGTTTTCCTAGGGTAGATGGATCTTGAAGCTACTAGGTCCCAAGGTCACCAGGCTAGCAAGCACACAATGATAGGACATGGTCAAGCAAGAATAAATAGTGCAGATTTATCAGTACTTACCTGGGGCTGAGAGGCCAGATTCATTTTATATGGATTGGTTTTTCCCTCCTCTGTCACAAGAGGTGACCAGATTTTGGATTCACTTCTGAAATATAATAGCATTAATGATTAATTTGGCAGTTTTCTTCACTAGCTAAAATTACAGTAATTAAACAAAATTATTTTAAACACTTCAAGAACAGGACTTCAGTAACAGGTGAAAAGGGCAACAGCTGGAAAACATTCTGGAAAAAAATAGTGAAAAGAAAGCAATCAGCAAGGGAGGTGTAAAATCAAGAACCAATTGCAAAATGAAATCTGTTACAAGACCAACTCCAAACCAGAGAAAGGAGGCAGCCTGAAAATGTTACTGCATGAGACTAGATCTTGCTGACTGGATACATGAAACATTCTTAACAAAAATACAAACCCTCTGAACTGTTAGCAGATGAACATGAAATATTACATGGAACTAGGTAAAGTGCAGCATCGACAGCATACAAATTCAGCACTGTTGGCTTCCATTACCCAATCACCCCTTATGGCAGTGATTCTCAACCAGGGTACCACCCAAAAATTTCACATAGGAATCCACAGCACCAAAAACATTCTCTGACCTGTTATGAGAGTTCTCTGCAACAGAATTGCTCTATTATTTTTCTGTAGTCAAAAATGAGTGAAAGCTGAGAGCTGGCATTTTCCAAAGGGTGCCTTCAGTCTAACAAAGTTGAAAACCACTGCCATATGATATTTGGTTTGTTTGGGTTTTTTTTCCTTCTCTCTCTCTCCTTAAAGCCTTAGCTCCTGGAGGCATGTGATTGAGTGAGACTCTAAATTTTCACTTAAAACGATTGTCTAGGCTTCATATTTATGGAAAAAGCTTGAAAATGTGGCCCCCAAGTTGAACAATTACCCAAAGCCTTGATTTTTATTTAGGTTTCTAGGCCAATTTCTGGAACCTGACTCCTGATTTTTGAATGCTTATGGTTGGCAACACGCAAATCGCATGTTGTAAATTCCAAAGCGGTTCGGGCATTCAGATGGTGTTACTGTCAGGGAACAATTCTAGGCATCTTAAGCTTGAGTTGGAGAAAGAGTCACTTAATATGAGCTTAACATTGTAAAATGGCTTAGGCCTGAGAGGGTGTTTTTTCTAAGAGAAGACTAGGTTTTTTAATACAGGATTCACTGTATAGAACATAGATGGGGCCAGATAGAAACAACTTTAATCCACATTTCAACTCCAAATGTGTAAAGGGGGCTAATGTGCCCCCTTCTGAAGGTGTTGGGATGTGAGATTTTGGATCACACCCTCATTTCTTACACAGCACTACTAACAAGCTGAACTGAGGATGCAATATAGAGTCATGTTTGCAATAGACATTTATTAGTGATTGGCAAACAGACGGTATTAAACCAAATATTTTAAGCAAATAGTATACACACTGGGAACAGATACACAAATTCTCTGGGGTGGGTTTACTCTACAGTAACTTACTCTAGAGTAAACCCCCCCAGGCAGGTATCTACACATGTAGGAAAGTGGAAGCAGATTTGCTGCTCATGGCAGCAGTTTGCACCTGCCCCACGTCGGCCTTACACCAGCCCCCTGCAGCAGCCAGGGGGAGCTCTAGGCTCCTCCTGGGTGCTAGTCCAGTGGCTGGCAGGGAGTATGGTCTCCTGGCAGGGGCTGGTAAATTGCTCCCTTCTGCTGGAAGCTGCCTGCTGCTGGGGCAGGCTCCACCACCAGAGTCCAGGCAGAGTCAATATCCCCCTGCCCTGGCAGCAGGGAGCTCCCAGCCCGAGATCCCCTCCCCTGCAGCTCTTTCAAAGCCCAGTGCCTCGATCGCCCAATCAGGATATGGGGCTTGGACCTGCCCCTAACTGTGACAGTTCCCAGTCAGCCCTGGGCTGTGCATGCAGCTCCAGGCTGGGCAGGGAACTCTTCCTGTGCAAGGAGCTCCCAGTTCCCATTCTGCAACTGTGCAGTGGGAGCTGGGAGACAACAATCTCCCAGGGGCTGGGAGCTCCCTGCTGCCAGGGCAGGGGGACAACGTCCCTGCAGAGCTCCGGTGGCAGAACCCACCCCAGCAGCAGGCAGCTCCCAGGTGCTGGGAGCAATCTCCTGATGCCTGCTGACTGGAAGCAAAGGCCGTCTTACACATGCCATACTGCACAGTAATTACTACCAAGTAAATTTGCTACTTGCATTTACAGGTAGCAAATTTACTCAAGATTAGCGCAAATTACTGTGTAGTGGATGATTACTGTGTAGTGGGCAAGATGCTTACTACACAAGATGCTTACTGATTGTAAGCCTAATAACACTGCGCAGTAGTATGGCAGTTAAAAACTATGCTAATAGCCTACTGCGCAGTGTAATTAGGCTGATGCACAGTAAGCATCACAAAATAACCATGCACTGGCATTACTGTTAGTGCATTTGGTTAGTACTTAATTAAGCAAGTACTAAACTAAATGTGCAGTATCTAAGGGAAACACAAAATTCTAAAACTCTTGGTTCAGAAATGATACCTTTTATTACTAAAAATAGCAAACAAAATTCTCTCTTTTGCAAGCTTTCGGGTGTACACACCCTTCTTCAGGCTGAGGAGTAATCAAAGATTGTAAAAATTCCTCCTAGGTAGAAAATAAGCTCCATTTTGCACAGGAAAAGTTTTAGGCTGGAAATATATTTCCTTGGGTCTGGGAGAGTCCTTTTGTGTGAGTTGTTCTTTGATGTACAGATAAGGCTGCCCTCATCCCTGGAGGTGTCAGATGTCAGAGGCAGGCAGGGAGGCACCAAAATCTTTCTTTCTTGTTTAGCAATGAAGTTTATCTTTCCAAAAACGGTGAAAATATGGTATCTTCCATGTTTCAGGGCTCTATTTTGTAGCCATGTTGGTCTGGTTGTAGCCGTGTTGATCTCTTTTTTCCTATACCAACATGGCTACAAAATAGATCCCAGTATCTAAGGTACATTAATGAACTTGTAGATGCACCAAGTAAATATCTGCACGTGTAGATGGTGATGCTTACTGCACAGTAATTTACTCTAATCTCAAGTAAAGCATCTTGTATAGATATGCCCACTAAGTACCTGACTCTGTGGCCCTTACTCATGGGAAAAGTACCTGATTCTAGTGGGAAAAAGCAAGTGAGCAAGGCTGTAGGACCCTCAGTGTGTCTAAGCCATTGCGACTACACAGTAAATGGTCCCACGCATACAAACGGTGAATGTGTCATACCCCTAAACTAGGTTGTTCTTTACAGTTATAAAGATAGTTTCTGATTTGTGATTTCAGAGTTCTCTTCTTTTTGTATATAAAAGACTGTTACAGGTGAGCAAGCAGATGCCCACAGATGCCTCTCATGGGCTTATACAATGAATTGTTCGACTCCGTACACTCAGGACCAAAGGGATCCATGACAGAAGGCTGCATTGTTTTTGCTGGTTTATGGATTGATCTGGTCACTCACAAGAACACTCCAAACAGCCTGCAGCACAAGTAAAGATGCTGAAAACAGCACGTCTGATTTGTGTTATAGTACCCTTTTTAAGGAGAATCTAATTATCAGAAGGAATTCAGGATCCCAGTCTGAAGGATGTCACTTCTTGGCATGTCACTCCTCTGTGCCTTGACCTCCCCATCTATAAAATGGGACAACGTTTAACTACCACACACAGGTATTATAAGATGCTTGGTTAAGGTTTGTGAAGCTCTTTAAGACATACAGGTAACTCCAAATGTCTTTTTCCAGACACAGGCTGTCATGAATCATTGAACATATAGAGTTTTAATGAAAAAGTTTCTGCAGGAGTTTTCCCCATATTTAAAAATAGAAAAGATTAATGATTTTTAAAAAATGTTTCCACCAGAAACCAAGAAAAGGAAGAAGGAAATTAATTTGGAAAATAATATTTGAATCATCCTAATGTTCTTCCCAAATGCTTTTTTGATTACAAAGAGATTCAAATCAGCTCTACTAAGTATCAAACTTAAGAGAAAGGAAAAAAACTTTGCTAACAGCTTTCTGTTTTAAAACAAAGATAATCACTTCAATGCAAACATCATGATAGCTAGACACTAACGCTGAGGGGAAGTTTGGCTGGCAAGTCTGAAAACTATAATATAGTACTTTAACAATATGCTATCTGAGATTCTCAGAAGAGCAGAATGTGATATGTATTCAGTCCAAGAAAAAACATTGTGCTGTTTTTTTACAGTATCTCAATTACAAGGAACATGCTTGCTGTAACCTTGATAAATGAAGACCATTGCTCATTTTTAATGGTAAATGCTGTAAAACATGTCAGCAGGCAGCTGAAAAGCTCTTAGGACAAGTTTTGAAAATTAGGTCCTGTGTCATGAACTGCAGTTTTTCATCTGAACTTGGTAGGGTTGCAAACTCCGCTTTCTCAATTTCTATGAATTACCTGCACCTACAAATTAGTTGGTGAAACAGATGGATTTGCACCTGCAATTAAGGTTAAGTAAAGGGCAGAGAGTAAATACAAGGCTACTTTCTACTTTAATTGCTTGGACAGGGATAAATTTAACCCACGTAATTTAATAAGCAGCTGTTCAATTTTAAATAATCAAAATATAAAAATCTCACCATAATGTAGCTTAGAAACTGTTTGACCATTATGTAAAGGTATGATTTTCACTTCAGGGGAGAAAGGAGAAAGAGTTATGTGGAGCAGATTTCTCAACCCATGGGTCACAACCCAAAAGTGGGTCACAAGAATATATGAAAGGGTTGCAAACAAACTTTAAAAATGCATTCTCCTTTACAAGAGAAAAATGTGGGAAAGCATGGCTTTTCCCTTGCCGGCTGTCAGGGTTCCAGTCTGCAAGGGGCTGCTTAGGGCCCCCATGCCCACCCTCCCCGCCGCCCCACACTACCACTCCAGCCCCATACCCTGGGGGGCTGGGGCCTGGAGGCAGCAGGTTGGGAGTGAGGGGCACTGATCGGCAGGGCCAGGGAGCTGTTTTCCACTTAAACTATTTACTGGGTTGGGACTGGCCTTCAATGTTACAAAAAGGTATAAAAAAGGTTGAGAACCACTGACTGGAGGACAGCAACTGCCTGCTATTAGCATCTATTTGTACATGAAGGGCACTGACAGACATGGGGGGGGGGGACATGCTTTACTGGAAGCAGCAGCACATTAGTTTGACCCAGCTCCACAGCATCTATATAGATCAGCTGCTTCAGTGGGGCTTTATGGCACTTTTATCTAAAGTTGATTCAATCAGGTATTAGATAAAAGCTCCAGATAAGCCCCGCGGAAGCACCTGATCTATACAGACGTTGGATGAGCCAAGTTCACTAACACGATGCCTCTTTTGGGCATGTGCTGGGCTTGGCATGGGGGCATATGGAATTTAAAGTAAAGCACTGTTTTTCTGGGGGTGTTTACATCTGTAAGCAGCTGAAATGTTAAACGCTAGAACCCACTTCTAATGAAACATGATATGCTGGAACTCTTTATTTAGAGAAGTAGAAAGAGACTGTGATTTGCAAACAGCAATCCCAACATAGTGAACCTTGCCTGCTGTGCCAGGCACCTTAAAAAAAGCAAAACAAAACAAAAAAAACAACCCACCAGAACCCACTATGAGAGCCAAGATGTTGCATGAATACACTACAAACTGGATGACCTGGGTTCTTGGCTTCTGTTGGGAGTTTTCGGTGTGTGAAGCACGTGGAATGAAGTCCGCTGTATAACCCATAACCCAATCAAAATGCAACCCCTTCCAAGGTGGAGGTGGCAGTTAATAAGTATCCAGTGACTAGGTTCTGCCCAGAGATCAAGAACAAAACCCCTATGCTTCAGCATGCATGCCATTAAGACGAGACCTCTAACTGACTTAACTAAATCAGAGCTGCATAAGCTTTTCCGAACCTGACCTCAGTTCATCGATGCTGTGAAAGGACATGCACAGAGCAGTTAATTGTAAAGGTATGACCAGCTATAGCAGCCTATGGTACTTTAATTAATTTGACTTCTGATTAAAATAATACAAAAAAATGTTTGGTTTCCAGGTTTGGAACCATTCCAATTTATCACTGGATGTAAATGGAAACAGCAAAGTCACAATGGGTTTTACTTTCTTTCCAAATTAGAAGTTATCCAAACAAAAAGGTTAAATAGTCAACATTTTTATCTCCCTTGGCCAGAGAGGATAAGGTTTCTTTTTGTCTTCTGAACAGCTGCAGCAAAATCCTTCAGTCAATCACACAATGAGCCATTTACAGCACCAGATAAGGGATGAGGAGGGGAGACATTTGCACCGCACATTTTCAGAGTGTAGATTCTTTTAACAGACTGACATGCCCTCTCCGACTATACTCTATAGAGCATATGCAGTGTGATGACTTGCTAAATTACTATTAAAGGTGCTCATTAAAAAGTGATCAGTTTAAATCCAGCCTAGATAGCATCAGACAAATCCTGAAAGTCATTGAACAACTGACTGGTGTCCTAAAGACAAGAAACTGGTGGTCTCCAGTCCAGACTTCCTGCAAAGGAGTCCAAACCATAAGAACTACCAGAAAGACTGGCTCCTGCACCACCTTCCCTTGCTATCAGCTTGGGCAGGACTAAATGCTTCTCCTTTTCACATTTTTCCCTGCTGTTTCTCCTTTCTGCTGGAGACAAGAGTGTACTGGTGGACCATTAAGAGAGAAAGCTGTCCCTGCTGCTACGTACATGGTCTTGTATTTGCAGGTCCATCAGACCTGCACTTTTCACCAGTGGTAGGGCTGGGATTTTCCAAGTCCCCTCTGGAAGCTGGACACCCAAATTTCATTGGAAGTTGATAGGATTTTTTTCATTGAGCACCTCATTCCCTTAATAATCCTTCACAAATCCCAGCCTAAGTTCTCAGTTTCATTGTTAAGAATTTGGTTTACAAATTTCCTTTTACAAACTTTACAAAAAACAAAGAAAGTTTAAATGTCAGAGTCCAGGAGGAAGAGAAAGGCTAAGAATGTTTCATTCTGAGATTGAAAAATAAACCAGAGATTTTGTGCCATGCAAATCAAACATGAACATGTGAAAAAGACTCCCACGTTGTGTCCGCAACCCAGATTTCCATGCTTTTTCATTTAGTACAGCAAACAGTATGACAGGACAGAGGAAGAGTCATCACCAGGAATCTGGGTTTTCCGTTTCCCACGGAAAAATGGAGAAAACAATGGATTTCCCATCTTTATCAGAGAAAATGTGGATTTTCCCTTTTAGCAGAGAAGCCGGTGGATTTTCTGCTTTTGCAGAGAGTTCTGCAGGTGGGCAGAGTTCCAGCCTGCAAGAGCTGACCGCAAAAAGGGCAGGAAAGCCCCAACCCTGACTTAAGAGAAAGGGGGAGGGGGCAGAGTGTGGCCTGAGGCTTTTAGTCAGTCCTAGGCTTGGCTCAGGCTCACTTTCCTTCTGTAAGGTAAGTGGGGCTTGCAGGGGGCTGGGCGGTTGCACAGGAGGGCTGGGAGGGGAGCTGGCTGGGGGCTGAGGGAGTACGGAGGCATTGGGGAAAGACACGGAGTGTCCGGCCGGCTGCACGTGGAACATGAGCGGCTTGATTGGCCTGACCTGGCTTAGCGTCTCCATGTGCGGCTTCCCTTAAGGGCATGGAGGAGCCAAGCCGGGTCAAGCTGATCAAGCCACTCGCGTTCCATGTGCTGTCGGCCAAGTCCTCAGTGTCTTCCACCAACACATCCCCACTCCCCACCGAAGTGCT
>NW_005843023.1:276806-279735 GCF_000455745.1 Alligator sinensis
GCGGCGGGCGCGCACGCGGTGGGGTGGCGCCTGCCGCATGTGAGCCCCCCCCCGGCCAGCTGTGCCACTTGCCTGCAGAGTCACTACCATCTCACTGCCACTGCCGCACCCTGCACTGCCCTCCTGTGGCCAGCTGCATGGCTCTGTGGGCAAGCTCCGCAGGCACAGCTTCATAGCTGCATGGCTCCGCAGCCAAGTGGTGTCATAGTCGAAGTGGTGGCCACCATGTGCAAGCCCTCCTCCCCCCGGGCAGCTTATGTGTAGCCCGCAAAGGGGCACTGCTGCCCTCACCCCCTTGGCCCTGCTCCTGGGAGCAGGCGCAGACACAAACTCCCCCTCCCCCCATTCTCGATCTGCCGCCCCCCAGCCCCTTCCCTTCTTCCCATACACACTTACATGTTGGGGTATGTGACTGTACCTGTGTGTGTGCCTATGTGTGTGTGCCTGTGGAGCTGTTGTGGGGAGAGTGAGGGGCACCAGCTGGGCCAGGAGAGGGGGCTTTAATTTTAATAATGGATTTTGGGGTTTTAATCAGAGAATTTGCAATTTTTTATGAGGAAAAGCCAGGATCCCTGGTCATCACCTTGCTGTTTCAGCAAAGCAGAAGCCAAGAACCCAGATCAAGTGAGAATGACCTCAGATCCCAAAACATATATTTACAAGGAATTAGCTGCAAAAGGGGTGGGGTGAGGAAAACTGATGAGAGGGAAAACAAAAAGTACATGCAAGTTAAGACAAGAGCCTGGAGCTATATTTAAGAAATTCTGAACATTTTAAAAACTTGGCCTGAACATGATATACTGTAAATGCAGTAAGAATCTAAAAGACTTCAGTGTGTTCTCAGCATTCTGCACATGGAGATAGGCCTAAACATTTAGGAAAGTTCAGAGCTGGTCACTGCTCCTCTCATGCTGTTCATCAAGAGATTGTATAAATAAAAGCCATAAAAGGGAGAAACAGATTTCATTCTTACTGGCCACATGTACACGAGACGCTGACTGCATAGTCATTATTGTGCAGTCATTCAGTTAGGGTTACCATTAGGGGTGCACCGATACAGATTTTGGGGGCCAATACTGATAGCCAATTTTTCAGGAGTCATATTGGCTGATACCAATCAGATTTCTGATACAGCTGCATGCAGCTGGTAAGTCTGTTGTGGTGAAAGGGGAGGTGGGAAGGAAGGGTGGGGGTGCAGATGAAGGCCCTGTGGTGAGGAAGGGAGTGGGGCTGGGGCTGAGGTAGGCACTGCTCACTGGGGGTACAGGCACGGAATGGAGCCACGGCTCATCTCAGGGGGACGCTGGGAGGGAGGGGCAGCTCCTACTGCTCGTTCGGGAGGGCATGGGAGGGCGTGTGTCCTTGGATCTGCATTGGGTGGGCCGGGAAGGCTGCAGCACTGTGCTCAGGACGGGTGGTGGCAGCACTGGAAGAGGGCCACAGGGGGGCTGCAACCACCCCAAATTTTGCTGTAGCAGCTTCCCCCCGCGCAGCTTCCTCCCAGTGCTGCCGTTTGCACCGAGCACAGCACAGTGTGGCCCTCGGCCCAACCCCGCAGCTGCAGCCCACCTGGCCCACCCTGCGCAGATCCAGTGGCACACACTCCCCCTTCCCCTCCCCCTCCCCCCGTGCCCTCTTGGATGACTGGTGTGCAGTGGCAGGAGCCCTGCTCGCACCCCCAAGATGAGCTGTGACTCCGTCCTATGCCTGCCCTGCCCAGGCAGTGCCTACCTGAGCCCCAGCCCCATTCCCTCCCTCACTGCAGGGGGTATTGATCTGCCCCCCCATGCCCCTTCCCTACCTCCTCCCCTTTTACCACAACAGACTTACTAGCTGCATGCTGTGGGGCTCTGCTCCTTGCTGCCTGCATGCTGTGGTGTGGCTGCATGTACGCACAGGCATTTATCAGCCACATCAGGCCTATTTCCAATATAGTCAATTTTCTTTACATCGGTGCCAATACAATATCAGACTGATGTATGCACCTCTAGTTACCATACATCCGGGTTAACCCAGACATGTCCCCTTTTTAAGCCCTCCAGTGTCCGCCCGGGTGAGTTTTTTAAATCTGACCAAATGTCTGGGATTTCATTTTGCTCCACTGGTAGGAGCAGGAGGGCAGTTAGAGGCAGCAGGTAGCACCACATGGGTCTGCACGCACCTCTGCAGCTGCAGGCCAGTACGTCTGTGTTCTCTGCTGCCTCCCATAGCCCTCCCCCTGCTTCCAGCAGCAGAGTAAAGCAAAATCCTGGACATTTGGTCAGGGCAGGAAGGTTGGGGGCTGGGGCTGCAGCAGGGCAGGGGGGTGACAAGGGGTTGCCTGCCCCTCTAGCAGTGGAAAGGGGCAGTGGGGGCCCTCTGAGGGCAGCGGGGAACTCTGTGGCTGGGCTGGTAGCACAGAAGCTGGTGCCTGTGCTCACAGGGGCTGAACGGCCAGGAGACACTGTCCACAGGGAGGAGGAGGGAGGGGGCCCAAGCCAAGCTGACTGGCACAGTGCGGCAGCTCCATCCCAGGGCAGGGTGCACCTCTTCCCTCCAGCCCCCGCTGGGGTTGGACACACTCTGCCACTGCCTGCATGAATCAGAGGCACCATGCTCTGGCCCAGTCAGGATGGGGACAGCTGGGGCCCCCTCCGGCAGGGCTGGGGGGGGCGGGGCATGGGCTGCAGATCAGGAGTGAGGGGCACGTGGGCTGGGAGTGTGGTGCATTGACACCCCCTGCCCCCTTCTCCCCCAGCTCATGATAGGTGTCTTTTGTTTTGGACCTGGAAATATGGTAACCCTAATTTAGTATTTGTATAAATAAGTAATAAGTGACTGTGCCATAACCCAAGTTACTGCACAGTAGTGCTGACAAACAGGTTTTTAGAATGCTACTGTATAGTAGCCCTGAGACTACTGCGCAGTAGCATTGCATCACGGGTTCTGC
>NW_005843023.1:279745-281819 GCF_000455745.1 Alligator sinensis
ACTACACAGTAGTCTTGGGCTACTGCACAGTCAGTGTCTCATGTAAACACGGGCACTGGAACTGTTAGGCTGAAACAGAACAGGTAATATCTCAAAGAAATAAACGCAGTATAAAAGTTCCTTGGATAGAACAAAACTTGAGACTAGAAGGAGTCAGGAGATACAAATGGGCAAGGAAAAAACCCCCCAAAAACCCACATTTTTGATGGATTTTTAACCTCTGTGCAAAGTGCTGTTATACTCATGAGTTTTACAAGACTTTTTGGCTAGAGACAAACATTCAAAAAGCCTGAACCTGAATTGATTCAGTCTTTGCAGGTTAGTCTAACCTGCAAATCTTGAACCAATTTGGAGATAGATAAACATTCCCTTTTCATTACAGAAATGCAGGCATATGCCTGCAGTAGCTCAGGCTAGAAGCTGGGGGGAGGGGGGAGGGGCATTAGAGCAGCCCCGTGCTAAACTGAGAAGGGGCATGGCAAGGCTCAGGCAGGATGCTCTGATTAGGGAGGGGTTTAAACCCCCACCCTGGTCTGCACCATCTCAGGCTTTTCCCCACTCGCTGCTCAAGCAACGAGTGTGTTGCCAGACCCTATCCCTGGACTAGCACTCTGAGGCAAAGGGGAGTGTGCAGTGCATGCATCTGTTGATGATACTGAACTTTTCAATCTCCCTCTCCGCAAACCTGTTTGCAAACCTGACAGCAGAGGGCTGATAAAAAACACAGTGTTTATCAGCCCATCATCAAAGCAAAAGTATCTCATTAGGTCAAGTTCTTCTTAAACAGCTTTTTCCAAGGGAAGAACAGAGGGACATTACCAACTGACCTGTTGATTAGCTCCAAAAAACCCTAAGTGGACACTGTTCTGTCTGCCTTTGTCCTATCTGCCTGTCCCAGTGAAATTGGAGACACACACACACAGACACCTCTCAGCATTAGCTACCATACCACATTCTTAGGGTCCATAGGTCTGGGGTCCATGTTGTGGGAGATGGGTGGGAGGGAGGGAGGGAGGGAGGGAATCCCTGCTTGAACAGTGAGCAGCAAGGGAAGCCATGCAGACCCTGCTGTGCCTGCAGTCTCCCCCAGAGCTCTGGCTAGGGAGGAGTGGGGCAGGACCAGCCTGTTCTCTGGAGCAGAGAGCACAACCTAGCCCAGCCCAGCCCAGCCCTGGGCTGCAAAGCATCTGGGATGCTGGGGGACTCTGGTTTAACTTAAAGGAAGAAGGGGTGTGGGACAGACATTGCATAAAACGGTTTGACCCAAATCAGTTAAGTCTGATACTACCTTTAACCAGGTTTCTCTTAAACCGGTTTCAAGCCATTTTGAAACTGGTTTATGTGCACTGAACTTACATTCTGTTACAGGTTTAAACCTAATTCTGATCACTTAAACCAGTTTGTGTGTAATGTCTGTCCTTAGCCCTTAAGAGCAGCATGGTACAAGCCCTAGGGAAAGGGTAACAGGCAATAACATTTATTGAGTTTTCTACTATATGGTTGATTTACTTTGGTGAATAGATGCCATTTAAATAGGCTGCCAGAAGGCTGCACACTATGGGTGTTCAGAACTTCATGGGAACAATGAGGACAGAATTTACCAACTTATTTTGATCCAAGAAGCACATGCCCCTAGCTCTCGACTTAAAAGGCTTATCCTTCCATTAGCCACAACAGAGGACCACAATAAAGTCAAGCATTTTCTTAAAATGCCCTAAAATAATACAGATCCAACTGCCCCACAAACCCACTTTCCAACCTGTTAGTTACTGAACTAACTATTTTTGTATGAAGGAGAAAGTCTATAGAAATGAGTCACAATGCAGATTTTACTTGTAAATCATTCTGAATGCACCAATCACAAAGGAAGTTCTCAGTACACACGGAGTGCCATGCAACATAGGGCCAGTCACAGGGATCTCCGGCCTTACAGCTGAGCATTGAACAATCTGCATGTCCATATATAGACATATACAGAACATCTCACTTTTTCCCAGGGCCACAAGAATTATTAGTAATATGACAAGGCTGGAAAATTACTGATGGCAGGATGAGCAAAAGCCGAGCACAGCGA
>NW_005843023.1:281850-312906 GCF_000455745.1 Alligator sinensis
TGGCAGGATGACAAAAAGCAGACCACAGTGAGTCAACAAAATCCATGGGTCTCCTGGAACATGGATTATTTTCTCTTGTGACTTCATACAGTGGTCCCCACGCTGAAAACTGGCAACATGAGAAAAATGGATTGATGTCTCCAGTAGCAAGGGCATGACATATATAAACTGTTTTTATATAATCTTTTCAAGCCAAGCCCCATATTTTGTCCTCCTCATAATCAGCATTTGGGTATCTGCAGTTTTTACTTTTGTTTTGATACAGCCTAGTAGCAGAGCTTCCATCAGCTTTTGGATGTTTAGCAGAATGAACATGCAACTTCTCTTCTTGGCACTGGTTCTGCTAGGGTAACTGGTTCTGCCAGGTTGTTTTTCCGACCTTTTAAGTGCAGCAAGAATTAATGTACTGGCGGCAGAGCTGTGGAGGAGCAGCTAGGCAATCTGATGAAAAAGGTGATAGGAGTTGAGAGAAAGGTTACACATTTGTAATCCTTTTTGCAAGTATTTATATATTATTATAACCCCAGTGTGCTTCCAGTCACAGCAGGAAAAGGCACATTCAAATAAAAAAAGACTATTTATTTTTTTAAATGTAGAAATGTATGAAGAATTTGGCCTTTCAGCAAGTTTTGTTACATACCAGTCTGGCACCACAGGTCCAAACTATTGTCCTTTCTAATTTAGCTGAGCAAATAAGAAGAGCCAATTCAATTAAAATTAACCCTAACCTGGGATACTCAGTGAAACAAGTTTTTGTCTAGATCATCTAATTCCATTTTTTCTTTTGTGTCTAGAGACATGCAGAGAGTTTGCATAGAGCAGGATCAAGTTCAGCAGGTGCATTTCCACCAGAGCTAGAGAAATGGTGCCTCTTTACATAAGCAATTAATTTGGCTGCTTCCCTGGGGTTCTCTCTTCCCCATTCTGTTCCTTGGTCCTTGTGGGTTCCATTCCACTGCCAAATATTCCAAACCAAATTTCCTCAATATCTTGGTGACTTTCTCCTCTGCTGCTCCTGCCTTGCTTGTTATCCCCCTTATGGCAAAATCAGATACCCATTCTGAATAGATACAGCCTTGGAAGAGAGGTTTTACTTTGCTCCGAAACCCCAGTAAGAATATGAACAAGAATAAAAGAACAAATCTTAAATAAAAAAAAGATAATGACTCAGATCAAAGGCTTTGGTGCTGGATCCAAAAGCTCCATCTCTCCAAGAATGGGACAAGCTCAGAACCCTGTCTATGAAATTCCCGATTCCTCTACTACGAATGCTGCTTTCACTGTGTCACTTCCAAAGATCACCTGCTATAGATCAGTACTTTTCTGGCTATGTAAGGAACCTGAGGTACAAAGCTTGGCCCTTCACCACTGGACAGAAGAGAACTTTACCATTTATGTCTGCTATGCATGGAGAAACAAATTAAACTGTGTGGGGGGGAGGGGGCCTCACTGCATGTCAGCTGCTCAATAGTAACCGTTTTGTGTGTATGCTCCTATCATGTTGTAAATGGAATCTAAATTAACATGACTGCGCTGTTTCACTGAGAAGTAACCTGCCATTTTAGATTCCACTTATTATGGCATTGGAGCAAACGGTAGCTGATGCGCACTAAGTTCCCTATTCTATTTTTAATTTGATTTAATTTGTTCATTTCTCCATGCCCTTTGAAAATAATTTTTTGTTCTCGAGAACTGATCTTTAAAACACTCTCTTGGTTACCTTAGACAACAAGTGAACACATGAACAAGCTCATGACAGAATGAATGACATACACTAAAAATTCAGCTGGAATTCGGGCAGAGTATCAACATTCTAGAACTATCACACTTGAATAGGAGAGAACAGAATCTTCCAAAGTTTCTCATCACGTCAATGAGCAAAACAGCAGGCAGTGCATTTACTGCACTCAGCAGAGCAAACTCATGCTTGTTGTTAACTCCTTGGAAGTTAGCTAATTTTCACGAGGGATGAATTTTCCCCACTGGGTAGAAAAGCAGAATGTTCATGCTTTCTTAAGCCAGTAAATTAATCCACTCCCAGCAGCATTGTGCGTTAAACTGTACTTCCTGACTACAATCTAATCTGAAATATTTTGGGGCTATTACCATCATTAAGGAAAATGCTGAAACAGGAAACATTGGAATGCTGTTGATATTCGTAATCAAGTACACAGCACAAACAGCATTTCCTTTACCAGAAGCTTTTACGTGTTTCCAGTTATTACAGCTAAATGTTTCTTAATTAATGTAGGTATATCCAAGGATAGGGGAAAAATGAACCACACAGTTCCCACTAAAATATACGTGGATTGCATGGCTAATCCCACACAGAGTCTGGAAGGGTAGTAGTAAACTTGCATAATACCTACAAGGTTTTTGGACATTTAAAAATTAATGAAAAAGACTTTAAATCAGTCTTTCTGCTCTACACTTTATAAAAGAGTCCACTCAGAGTTACCCATCTCTGCATGTATGAAATCCCCATCACCATCATGACAGCCTAAATCAGCTGGATTCAAATCCATGACTCTAAAAGCACTAACTACTAAACAGAGCACTGCGGCAGCTTCTCCTCCCAATCTTTGCTCTCAAAATGTTTCGCAGACTGAGAGGAATAGCCCTAGTCCACAAACCATTATTTCAAGTAACTCGGATCTAATATTAAAATCACCAGGGTTTTAGGCTTTTACAAAGTGCATGCATTAGTGTACATGGTAAATGGAGAACTCAGAAATTCCTCTCTCCCTTGAGAATCCTTCCAGTGCTCATACAAATTGCGCACACAGTGCTGACTATGCTTGATGGCCTGACCAAATTGCAGGGCTCATTGTCTCAGTCAGCAGAGCTACCTAATAATGTAGAAACCCAGAGACACAGATCCAAGCAGGGACCAGGTGGCAGATAGTGCTTATGGGTTAAGTGCAGACAGTCAGAAAGCTGGAGGCTGAATTGATTCAGTCTTTGCAGGCTAGCCTAAGCTGCAAAGATTGAACCAATAAACAAATGAACAGACATTCACTTTTGATTCAGGAAATACAGCCACATGCCTGAAGTGGCTCAAGCCAGAGGCTGGGGGGCACTAATGGGCTATGTGTTCACTTCCTCTTCCCGCTGCCTCTAAGGTCTCTGGGATTTGCAGTCCAGACTCACAGCAGCAGGACACTTCAAAGTTGCTCATCACTTCCTCTTCCTGCTTCCAGGGGCCTCTGGGATTTGTAGTTTGCAGTCACAGACAGCACTAAGTAAGCAGGGCAGGGCAGCTCCGTACTGGGGGGAAGGGAAGTTTAACCCTCCTCCCTGGCCCCAGACCCCAGCAGGGGTTTACTGGGGGTGGGGACAGTGAGCCACCCAGTGAGGCCAGTGAACCAGCTCTCACTGCTCCAGCTAGGAAGCAGAGGGGCAGGGCCAGCCCTGCTCTCTGGAGCAGACAGCACAGCACAGCACAGCACAACCCAGGGCTGCAAAATGCTGGGAGGCTGGGGGACTCTGATTTAACTTGCACCAAGAAGGGGTCCAGGACAAAAATTGAATAAACCAGTTCGACTTAAAACAGTTACATTTCATACAACATTCAGCCAGGTTTATCTTAAACCAGTTTTAGCCATTTTGAACATGGTTTATGTGCACTGTATTTCTATTCTGTTACAGGTTTAAACTAGTTTCTGATCACTTAAACTGGTTTATGTGTAACTTCTGCCCCTAACCCCTAGATCAAACAGTTTTCAAACTAACTGGGAGAGAAAAATCCAACCTAACCTGACTGTATTGTCCACCCTGGACATCCTGATGGAGTTTGGCCTGATTGCACAAGCCAAAGCTCAGGAAACCTTAAAAAAAATATTAGATGTCCAGGCAGCATCATTTTCCAAAAGCACCCCTTCACCTCCAGCTCACTAGCAAACTTCATCTGTTCCTCCTGGAGAAGGACCTGGTCATAGTGCTTCTGTACAGGTCACCTCCATGCTGGGTCACTGTAAGTCACTGTCACGGCACAGGGTCCTGCAGGATGGCCATGATCTCCCCAAGGCTCCCTTACCATGCCAAGTTGACCCAATGGGCACCCTCAGTTCTCACCCACCACATCTTTGATGGAGAATATATATAAGGGACACTGCCTTTATGTCCTCTTGGACACGGTTTACTGTAATATCTGACCCCGTGGACTCCCGGACCCCTTGTGGGTCCCGTTCTGCAATAGATGTTTTTGGGGCACCCTAGCCTTATGGGCTATGCATGGCTCCAACCACTCCTCTACCAGGCCCCAAGCCTCGCAGATGGAACTGACGTTGTTCAGTCTGGGCCTTGTTATAATTTGGCCCCCTGGTCCTCTCTGGGCTCTCCGCAGTCCTGTCTCACACTGCGCCCCTCTCTGGTGCTCGGGCCCTCCACAGCCCTGCAAAGTGCTGCGCCCTCTCTGGCGCTGGGGTCCCCATGCTGCTGTGAGTCCCCTATGAGGCCTCGTCCTTCCCCTAACAGCCTCACCCAAGCCACCGATCCTAAACAGCAAACAAAACACAAGCCCCTGAGCTATAACACAAATTCTAGCCGCCTGGCTATAACATTATTCAAGCCACACCAGGGGTGCTCCATCCTTCACCAGTCTCGGGGGCTGTACCTGCAGTCAGGCCTCTCCCCTTTGCTTGCTCTGGGAGAGCTCCTTCCCCCTTGGCTGCTGGTAGGGTACTGCCATCCTGGCCTCAGCCCTGGGGTTTATATGTGAGCCAGGCCCTGCCCCTTCTGGTCAGCTGACCGCTGGCAGGGGTGGGCCACTAGCTCACTCTGGTTGCCTGGGTAACCAGCAGCTGGGGCTCCCCACTCACTGCTAGGGCTCTTCCCCTAGCAGCCCTAGCAGTTTCCCCTCTTTAAAGGAGCAGGGCACCTAAGTGCTCTGCGACAGTCACTCTATGTACAGTTGAACATGAAGATGATGCACAAGCTCCAAATGGCATAGACTGCACCTGCTTGTTTTCCCCATGGGTTAGGCCACCATGAGAACACCACATCTATATACTCTCTGCAGGCTTCTGATGCTATCTTAAGGCCTTGGTAATAATCTTCAAAGCAATTAATAGATCAAGCTTCTGATTCAAAGACCAAACATGAATCTGTGAGCCACCACAACCAGCTGCACTCTTCTGCGACCAAGTAGATCAAAAGATCCAGGGTAGCTGGAAAGAAAGTTCTCTCAGCTGAGGGGATCTGTACACAGATCAATCTCCCAAAGGAGTTCAGGTTAATCCAGAGCTTCTCTTTCATGACACGCTTTTCCAACATAAAAAATACACTCTCCTTTGTAAAACCATTACCAACTCCCTGCAAAACAAAATAAACTCCATGAAGTAGTCAAATTTTTGCTTGGGGTGTGGATTGGATCTCCATGAGTTATGAAGTACTTGAGGAGTTCTGTTTGCTTTAAGGATGCCACGAAGTCCACTAGGGATTGGACTTAATTTTACTTGGAATGCACTTAAATACCTTGGTATACTTCTGCCATACTTTGGCAGGAGTGTGCTACCCAAAGATAAATGGACAGACAAAACATCACCCCAAGTCTACCTAAACAGAAGTATAAGAAAGGCCTATGATTTCTCCTCTTCTCACAGGTAATGTAGGTCTTGCTGCCTGAGCCTATCAGCATGAAGGAAGAAGTTCATATAAAATAGCTTGATTCCACATAAGGAGGCCACACTTGAAAAAGAAGTTGCATTGTGTTCATTCAGAGCCATTCCATAGTTCCGCATGACTACACATCCAGTTAGAATTATTCTCCAGGGCAGCTTCTATGCCCTGATCTAATTGAATGCTCATTGGGTAGTCATAAAGTTAACAACTTTTTGATTAACATTAGCAAGCACATTCACAAGCTAAATGATCTGTAAAGTGTGAACTTGTCTATGGGCTGAAACAGCCCTCTCCTCCCGTTTTCACTCAGCCAGAACCACACAGTATTGCTTTGTTCAGTTAGGAAACACATGATTTCAAAAAGGCCAATAAGCACATTTCTGCATGAAGATAACGATTACTGAATTCAGAATTTTCATGAGAAAGAGTGGGGCTAATAAAACACTGTACATTCAGTGACCGTACACCCTGCTTTCATGTCATTTTCTCTCTACCATCTTCATATTGCACACTGTTTTGCAATCATTTTGGGTTGGAACTACAACTTTTTGTTGGACTGTAAAGTGTCTACTGAGCTACTGGCATCAACCAAACATCAGTAAGAGAACTCTGTGGACTAAGAGCACTAAGAGTTATCTCTGGTCTGCTAAGCTATGATCTCCTATCACATGCCCTCTAGCATTAGGTCCAAGAAAGCACTCCCACAGCAGTGGCTGGAGGTTTACAAATGCTTTTAAGGGAAAGGAAAAAGGATTTAAAACTCACTGCAGAAGAAAGCGGCTTCTAAAGACCGACTCTGCCACCATGCTCATATCCAGAGATCCCACTGAAAACTATGGTAGCTGCAAGTTCTCAGAACCTCTTTTTAAAAAGTAAGGGTAGAAGGGAAGATTACATTTTCCCCTTCCCACTATGGTACAAACATTAGGCAGTATGTGATGAGGGAACAGGCCAGTCTCTTTTTCCTCAGCTCAGAATGGATGAATGAGAGCACACTGCTGGGCTCGTATAATCCCATTCAGAGAGTGACTCAGCAGTGGAACAAAAGAAAACCCACAAGACCAACAGTGGTACCCAACACAAGTGACTTGAGGGAACCTGCAGGTGCTTGAAAGCAAAGCTGGATAATGTGAAGCACATGAGCATGGGCTGAGGTTTAAATAAACTTTGAAGGACCTCCTGAGGCTATTTTTCTCTCCCTGTCTCCAGAAAAGGACATATATGATGCTTTATCCAAAAGAAAAAAATAAGATTGGGGTTGTCCTGATTGTGCATGGATTACTAAAGGAATGCCATTCCTGGACCTCAGTAAACTCAAGTGAGGCCACTTGGGAACATGCAAAACTAAGCTTGTATCCATCCACATGGATTGTTGTGAGGCTGCATACAGGCAATTTCCAGTACAGTTCATGATGAGCCAAGGACAGTATCAGATGGTCAAAGGTGTAGAGCTCCTGAAAATAATCTGAGTAAAACACAGCATTGCAGGTACCACCCAACCTGTACTCTCTGGCTGAAAAACTCCATTCAATCTTAAGATATGCACAACCTTTCCTATCATCCTCATGTGTGGGAGGAACTGGGTGGTTATGGGCTCCCACAACAATTAAGTCTTGCTCTGCTTACTCCCCAGGGGAGTGCGGGGAGCAGCAGGGAGCAGCGCAGGAAGTAGCAGCGGTGAGGGGGCCATGGGAAGCAGTGGTGTGGGGAGCGGCAGGGGCAGCAGTGAGGGGGGCCACGGAAAGTGGCAGTGGTGGGGGGGAGTGACAGGGGGACCACAGGAAACATCGATAGCAGGAGGTGTGGCAGTGGGGAGTGGCACGGGCAGGGGGGGTGGCAGGGGGGGGGCGGGGGGGGGGGCGGGGGGGCTGGGAAGCGGCGACGGTGGCAGCAGTGTGTGGGCATGTGGGAGGGAAAGCAAGGAAACAACGGTGGCATGGTAGCAGTGGGCAGGAGCACAGAGTCCATGCCAGTGCCCTGGGGCCAGTGGGGACCCAGGATGGGATGGCAGGAGCCTGGAGCCTGGGTACAGGGTCTGCCTGGCTGCATTGCATGAGGCTCATATGCAGTCCTCAAGAGCAGCACACGGTCTGGCCCTGTCTCTCTCTCTGTCTCTCACCCCACCCACTATAACCCCACACCCTCCCACAGCCCCCACCCCAACCACATACTGCACACCCATCTACACCCACCCACCATACCCACACGCCACCCCACACACACACACACGCACACACACACGCTGACTCCTCAACCACACCCCCTACATATACTCCCTTACTGTCCACACACAATATACAGTAGGACTGTATTTTTAGCCATTATGCACTCACTTCTAGATACACTTTGCAAACGCACAAAACAGTACAAAAATATTTTTAAATAAAGTTTAAATAAGTTATAGTACATGTTTTATTTTTTTTGGATACAATATTGTTTTTTTCTGGTTTCAAGATTGCAGTACCCTCCCTCCCAAAAGGAGTACTTCCTGGGCAAGCGAAGGGACTTCCAGTGGCAAAGATCAGGGGTTAGGGGGTGGGACTTATGGCCCAAATACGGTGACCAGGGTGGAGCAACTGTCAAGGGGTGGGGCTACCCATGCGACCCTTGATAGCTCACCAAAACTTGGTAAGCTGCCCTCTACCCGAAATAATTGCCCGTGTGGTCCAGAGAGGTCAAGACAGGGAAGCTAATCAGATGTGGTTGCTATAAAGAACCAACAAGTCCTGCCCCCACATGGGCACATCTCAGTAACTTACCTTCCAACTGTCAGATTTATCTCATCTATGCAGGCCTTAATTTTGTTCTGTGCTTCTAAGTGTGTCATATTGTCTGTGTTCACTCCATCAATTGCCATGATGACGTCTCCTATGCATAAACTGGCTATTGCAGCTTTGCTTCCCGGAGTCACCTAAGGTGGAACAAAAAGGGATCCATTACAGAGAAACAGGAGCTTTTCCAAACACATTTTAACTCTGGGTGACTTCCCAGACAATGTTTCAGTAACAGAGGATAGCCCATAGGTCTGCCTTGCTAAAGCAAAAAGTGAAAGGGTGGAAATCAATGAGAGTAGATTATGAATAAAAGTGGACCCGAGCTAATGAAATTTGAATCTGAACCTCAATTTCCTGCCATAGCCAGAAGTATTAATCGAGCATTTTGCCTCGGAACCATATGGAAATGGGGGTGTTACATTTTCCCTATATGCAAAGCTCAAATGTGTACTTTTCAGCCTCAATTACTGATTTTGGACAAAAGAAAACAACAGACAAGAGGGGACACATATGAGAGAGACAGAGCAGACACCCAATGACTCATTCACATCTAGCATAAGCAATGGCACTGAAATTGAGGGTACAGCACCGGACAATCAGGGAGGTGGATGCTCTACAAATAGAAAGATACAGTCCACCCAAAAAAGAGAATATAGAAAAAACAGCAAACAACAAAGTGGCCAAATGCAAAGACTCAGCTCTGGAACAAGCTTTAAGAAATCAGTGTACAGTGAGGCAGGGAGTCAGGCTTAGACCCAAGATTTTGGTTTGGGTTCACCTTTGCTTTTAATAAATCAGTAAGACCCAGAAAAAGAACCCAGGTGGGATTTCCAGCTTGAAATAAGCTGTTTGCATAAAGATATAAATAGAAGCAACACGGGATGGACTGTTGCATAAAATGGCAGAGCTTCAGAAATTTAAAACCCCTCCACAAGGGCTGCAATAAATCTGGTATCATTTAGATCCAATAAAGGTAAAAAGGAGCAGAGGATCAACAAATGGTGCAGATAATCTAAAAGCCCAGATACTGGACTTTGCCTAGTTAAAGTAGAACTCGAGTATCTACCCAAGGCTCTTGTGGCTGATTTCCATTCTTCTATGGATACCAAAATGATCCAGAAAGCACTGCAGAATATATTTTGCTGGGCATCAGAGTGGATTGCGGTAAGAGCTCTTCCAGTTTTAATAAGGAACATCCTTAACTATTCTCTGGGTCCGCTGAGGATAGCTAGGCATTAATGGCCACTTTTCGTTCCATCTGTGAAGTTCCTTGCCACTTTGTGCAGTGATCAAGTCAGGTATCATAAGCCAGCTAGCATGCAGTTTAGTATAAGATGCTTATAATATGGGCCTGTTCCAAAGTCCACTGAAATCAATGTAAAGACTCCCACTAATTGCAGTGGACTTTGATTTTCTCCGAAGACAGTGTTGACTTAATCAGCAGACCGATGAGGGGACAGCATTTCCAGAAGTATAATCTTTTAGGTAAGATGCTAAACGTAACTCATCAGCCCTTATGCAAAGCTCTTTTTGTAAGAACAGTGGAACTGACTCCAGCATCCTAGCCTACATCCACAAAACCAACTCATGCTTGTGACATTCTGCCTTCAGAAAATTCCCTTTCCATGTTCAGCTCAGTGCAGTGTTCTTTGCTTCTCATCCTAAACTACCGTGCTGTTAAACAGCTAGGCTAGGGACAGAAGTGATACATAAACCAGTTTAAGTGATCAGAAACTGATTTAAACTTGTAACAGAATAGAAGTACAGTACATATAAACCTGGTTCAAAATGGCTAAAACTGGTTTAAGATAAACCTGGTTAAATGTTGTATGAGACTTAACTGATTTAGGTCAAACTGGTTTATTCAACTTCTGTCCCAGACCCTTTCTTGGTGCAAGTTAAATCAGAGTCCCCCAGCATTTTGCAGCCCTGGGCTGGGCTGGGCTGGGCTGTCTGCTCCAGAGAGCAGGGCTGGTCCTGCCCTTCTGCTCCCTAGCTGGAGCATTGACAACTGGCTCCATGGCCTCACTGGCTGGCTCATTGCCCCACCTCAGGCAAACCCCTGCTGGGGTCTGGGGCCAGGGAGGGGGGTTAAACGTCTCTTCCCCCAAGTATGGAGCTGCCCTGCCCTGCTTACTTAGTGCTGGCTGTGACTGTGGACTACAAATCCCAGAGGCACCTGAAAACAGGAAGTGATGAGCAACTTTGAAGAGTCCTGCTGCAGTGAGTCTGGATTGCAAATCCCAGAGAACTTAGAGGCAGCAGGAAGAGGAAGTAAGCACACAGCCCATGCTGGCTATGTGCCAGAGAGCTGTGCTTTAGCACCCCCCCTCCCCCCCCACCCCCCAACTTCTGGCTTGAGCCATGTAAAAAGGAGATTTTTAAAAAACTAAGCCCCAGTGGTCCTGTCGTTGCATCAGAACAAAAAGATGAATGTCCCTGTATACAGCTCCAGTGATTTTAATGGGGTGAGGGAGTTGTGTGCACAGATCCAATTGCAAAGTCACGGCCTACAGCACAAACATCCACCTGCAGTTCCATAACCGCTAAGGGAAGTCTTATATGGCTTAAATGATTCTGGGGGAGGAAGGCAGTGATTATACCAGCTTTAATCAATTATTGATGCAGGCAGCCCAAGGACATGAAAAGGGTGGACTGATCCAAAATACAAGCACAGGTTAAAGCATGTCTGAGAGCTGGTATATGCCCAACTTGAGAACCTACTGCCATAATTATTCATCCTTTGGTTTCACAGTCCTTCTTGGCACACCAGACTAGCTATGAATTATCTGAGGAAACCCAGCAGAGCCTTCAGTTATAAATATACCTTGTTTACAGAATATAAAGAAAGCATGCCTAGTATGGGCTGCAAGGCAAAGAACTTCCCTTGGGGTGAGGGGGAGAGAGAGAGAGAGAGAGAGAAATCTACGCTGATATGCATCAACATCACTGTTGTGGTGCACTGTTTAATGGGTTTGTCACGTCTCTTGGGCCAGACTGAGGCTGCTTAGTGTATCCCTTCCCAGCCTCAATAGGACACTTTCCCTGCACATGGAAGGGTGTCATGGAATTAGATGTTTTTTCCTTCATGCCTCTTTGCTATACAACAGAGCTTTGTGTCAAGCCAAGGTGGACACTGATGTGTTTCACCATAGCTGGATACAGACATTTAACACTAATCCAGAGATCTTCAGAAAGTGTTCAGAAAACTACCTAACACTTTAAATTAATTTTTCATAGACAGCATGCCCCATCAATAGCTATGCTATTTGCTAGGCAGAACACAACACATCTATCTCCTTGAAATATTAAGACTGCCCAAATTCAAGACCTAGCTCTGGGAAAATCAGGTCTGGATCCAAAGATATGAAGACTGGGACTGTCACTGAGCCAGCCAATGTGCTCCAGTGCAGAGGAGTTCTGGGGTTCTACATTTGACTTAGTCTGAC
Organism: Alligator sinensis; assembly: GCF_000455745.1. Classification (NCBI taxonomy): domain Eukaryota; kingdom Metazoa; phylum Chordata; order Crocodylia; family Alligatoridae; genus Alligator; species Alligator sinensis. Next base: position 293,696 of record NW_005843023.1, read on the forward strand.
TTCCTCTGTGACCCTGGGCAAGTCACTTAGCTTTTCTTTGCCTCTGTTTCTCTAACCGTAGAACAGAGATAACTGCATTGCATTCATAAAGAGCAGTGAGGTTTACAGATGATTATTGCCATTCCCTCTAACTGAGAGGATACTAATATTGCCAAATGCTTAAAAAATATATTACCAATATCCCTGGAAGAATTTCACTGAACTATGCAACTTTATAGATTAAAGCTTTCTGAGGCCAGCTATCTGGAATGATCCTGTACTAAGAAAAATATCAGAACCAAGACAGAAAACGAAGGTTTTAAAATAGCTAAGCCTTCTAAAGAAGGCCCAGTGAATCAAAATGCCATTAGGTTGAGTTAGTAGGGTCTGCAGGCAAATATCTGTTCCAGTCCATCAACACTCGTGGTATTGTGTTCCCCTACTTTGCCCACTTCAGAACAGTATGGAATGCTAGCATTGTGGCTGTATCAGATAAATGCTATTTTGGGCATGAGGAAGATGAATGCTATTCAGGTACACTGCAAACATCTCCCCTAATGAAAAGCCAGAAGGATGCACAATTAAAAAGAGAAAAGCCGACTCACTGAAAATGGGAGGTATTCTTATGTATTTCTTAAAGTAATGACTTACCCCGAAATGTCACCTTAATTAAATCCTTTACCATGCTGCTTCCAGAACATACACTCTTTGCCAGGATGAAACTTGTCAGAACAAGAGCAGACTGCTAAAGTAAACCCGTCCCTCCTTAAATGATTAATAATGAGTAACAAAATTTCTTCTCTTCTCCATTTGACTCAGACCAGAGATCATGCCATATCTTAGATGCCTGGCAATGCTGCCTTTGAAATTCTCACCCTTATAAGCAAAGTCACTGAAAGACATTTCAAATGTTAAAGAAATAGGATAGGATTGTGGTTTTATTATTGGTGCCTTTGCTAAGTTTTAGTGATGTTCCTGACTTGTCCTTTTGGGAGGATGGAGAGAGGTGTGTGGCAGCAAGAGGAGACTGAGATGACGGATGCAAACTTATTTGAAAAATGCTCACGTTCAGCTGCAGAATGAAGCAGCTGACCAGCAAACCCCAATAAGAGATTTCCAAAATTAGCATGAGTTTAAATTTATTCTGGAGGTCAAAAGACAATGCACCATGACAACTGAATTCAGAGAGCCAGCTTTGAAGACACAGAAAAATCAATTGGGCAAGAGGTTTCCAGAAGGAACTGGCAAAATATTGGAAAGTATCCCCACCAAAGCATGACATGAGGATAGTGGACGTAGCTTTCTAACTGCTTGTTAATTCAATGACCTCTGCTAGTTGTGCCTCATTGTAGATCAGACGCAACTGGGTACATTTCTGTCTAACTTACCAAGGCTGGAATTTCTTCATAGTACCTTAATTAAGAGTGGGTAAGTTGGGCACCAGCCCCAGGCATCAATTTAGAGGGGGCACCAGAATGGTGGCCACCACAAAGCCCATGCCATCACTGCTGCTGTGTGGGGAGCCTGTCCCAGAGCTGCAACTTGAACCCATACCTGCACCATGGCCAATGAGGCTCAGGACAGACAACCAAAAAGCCTGAGCCTGAACTGATTCAATCTTTGCAGGTTAGTCTAACCTGGCTAGGCTACTTCAGTTTGTAACTGCACAGACATCCCGACCATGCAGGCAAATACCTGCAGTGGCTGAGGCTAGAAGCCAGGGGGTGCCAGACCAGCCCTCCCTTCCCTTCCACAGCGCTGAGCTGAGGAGGGTGTGGCCAGGCCCCAGTAGGACGCTCCAATTAGGGTGGGGTTCCTCCCCCCACCCCAGCCCAGCAGGGAATTAATAAGTAACACAGTGTTTATCACCCCATTAAGAAAACAACAGAGTGACATTACCAGCTACCTGTTGATTCTGCTTTTGTCCTGTCTGCCACAGCACATGTGGTCTGCTAGCTAATACACAGACACCTCTCAGCAAGGCAAAGGGAAGGGAGGAATTTCTACTTAACAGGGAGTAGGGATGGGGGGGGAGCAGCCTGCAGTCTCTGCTGGAGCTCCAGACAGGGAGCAGAGGGAAGGGACCAGCCCTGCTGTGAAGCAGAGAGCCCTGCCCAGCCCAGAGAGCATGCTGGGATACTGGGGTAGTCTAATTTAACTTAAACCAGCAAGGGGTCTGGGACAGACATTGCATTAACTGGTTTAACCCAAATCAGCTAAGTCTGAAACTACATTCAACCAGGTTTATCTCAAACCAGTTTCAGCCATTTTCAAGCAGGTTTATGTGCACTGAACATCTATTCTGTTACAGGTTTAAACCAGTTTCTGATCACTTAAACTGGTTTATGAGTAATGTCTATCCCTAGCCTATGACTCTGCCCTCCCCCATCTTTCCAGTGCTGGGCAAAATGGCCCTCTGCCTCTCTTCCTACCCTTCCTTTTCTGCTCAGGGCACAAAAATGGGTAGCTACACCTCTGCTTTCTCATTCTGCCTTTTGCATCCTCCTGACCACTAGGCAGACTGAGCTGGAAATGCTGACTGGCGGTGGGAAGGTATGAAAAGAAGGGAGAAGAGAGTGGGTAGCCACATGAAAAGGGCAGGTGACATTATTCTGAACAAAAATGGCCTCTGAAAGGCTGATGGAGGAAGGAGAAAGATGCAAGCTCCCAGGCAGTAAGAGGAGGGGAGCGAACCTGACTTTGCAGGAGAGCTGGCTCAGATTGGCTCAGCTTCACGTGTTTTGTAGGTAACCAGCCAACAGCTGCTGGTGCGCACACAAGCACGATCACTGTTCAGCACTGAAAACTCTCTCAACTCGTAATAAAAGGTGTTGAGATAAAGCAGCTCCTGCAACATCATGCCTGAGGCTCTTCTCAAACAAACTTTGCTGTATGTTGCCCTGTTTCCTCAAAGACAGTTGTGTAACATTTTCACATTGGGTCATCTCACTGTTCAAAGGACAAAGCAGAGGTGTGCCTAATAGAAGTGTCTCAGAAAGCCAACCCGCCCACTCCTTCCCGCTGTGCACAAATGCCAACTCCTGGAAATAAAATAGTGCAGCTGCCTTACCACAGCCCTGAGCTCTGAAGCTCTGTGTCAGGCCTGCTTCCTGGTGCATACTCCTGCTGCCCTAAAGTGGCCTCATTTCCACTCATGAAACAGAAGCAAATATGGGAGGGCTGGGTTACTGCTTCACAGCAGTACTCTTAGGCATGGTACTGAGATGGTGTAGACAAGCCCATAACTACCCTCATTAACTGGCATGGGAGAGAAGGCTGGACCACCTTAAGTATGCAGCCTGTGCTTGTGTACAGGCTGCATACTTAGCATTGGGAAGCCAGCTGCTTTTGGTTGGTTGGAAGAAAAGGGAGAGGGAGGCTTCATGCCTCCCTCAACCACCAACACCCTTTCTGAGCAGCATCTCAAACCCCTTCTCTGCCTCTGAAAATTCTGTCCCATAATCAGCCAAATGTGGTAGCAACTGTCAATTCTCCTGGATCACGGTGTATGCACGAGGGCCACCCAGACCTTCCATGCATATGCCTGGGCAGGCATTTTTGGAGGAGTGGAGGCTACCCAGACCTGTCACCATCCCTTTAGGCCACTGAGACAGAATCCAAGAACCAGACTGAGTCCAGATGTTTGGTGCCTCCATGGCTGTAGTTGTATAAGTGTCTGGGAATCAAACCCAGGTCTCCTGTGGGGTAGATAAGGAGTCTACCACTGAACCACAGGGGACTCCTCAGCCAAAAGTAACCATATGTCAACTAACCCCCTACCCCACAGCAGTGTCAAAGTTTGCCAATAAGCCTGATCTTCCCAAATCAGGTAGCACTCACCAGTCATCCCATATGCCTTCTCTGCTGTCCTCAGCCACTCCCTCACCATGGAAAGTCAGAAACCACGAGGATTTGAGGCTGACAACTATATATAGTGAGATCTTTCTACCAAGAACTAATTTAACAATTAAACTGCACTGTGACAGACATCTGGCATTCTATGGAATGAAAGGGAAGATCACCCTTCAGCAGCATTATCAAGGACAGTGGCCCAATGGGTTTGGTAGAAAGCAAGCGATGGGAAGGTCTATTGGTTTCATTCGCTACCTCTACTGGGTTGCCTAACCCTTCCCATCCACAAATGCATCACATCCATCCTTTCCCTGTTTGCATTATCCTTTCAACTTCTCTCTGGGACTCCACAGCCCCTGGTAACCCACTGGTCCACATGCATACAAGCCAGAAGAAGGTAATCAGGAAACAAAACAAGAGCAGAAAAGGCAAATGAGCTGATGTAGGAAGAGATCCACACATAAAAGGGCTACGACCTGAATACCTGACACAAGGAAGATACTGAATTTTAGCCATTTTTTTAAATTAAATCTTCATAATTTTACAAGGAGGAAGCAAGTTTGACCACCTGAAACCTGAGACTCTGCTTCTGCCTTTGTTTAAGGTAATTTGCATCATCACAGAACCTCATCACAGAGCTCAGAGACACCTAACCACATAAGAAATACCCGCCCAGAAGAGCATTCCATCTTTTTACTCCTCTGTGAAAAATGAAACACCATAACCAGAAGGAAATACGACTACGCCCTGCTTACCACCAAACAACTTTGAGGTAAACAGACTATTCCAACATTTCTCTGACCCCAATCTGCATATAAAATGAACTGCTCCAAACAGGAGAGTTTACCACACCTTCAACTCTCCTATGAAATATGAACTTTCATTTTTACCCAAGAGAACTTGTACAATCTTTTCTCCCATGCCTGAAGAAGGATCCTTGTGCCCGAAAGCTTGCAATTAAAGACATTTTTTCATAGATTTCATAGACATCAGGGCTGGAAGGGACCTCGGAAGATCATCGAGTTTTTCAAAAATCTAGTTGGTTTAATAAAAGATATCACTTCTACCAGAAGTCCTGATTCCTTTTGCCTTTAGACCAATACGGCTACAACCTGGATACCTGAGATAATAGATCAGTAATTATTAACCAGGGAGCCATAGCATCCTGGAGTGCCACACAATATTAGCAGCTAATAAAAGAAGAGATTTCTAATAGGAATAATCCATAGTGTCAATAAATATTTTGACCAATTGTGGTCTGAGACTTTTGCAGCAAAAGAATTGCTCTATTATTTTTCTTTAGTTGAGAAACAAGTCCAAAAATGTTGAAAACGAAAACCACTGATATAGTTATACAGATGTTGGTCAGACAAGCCAATGGCTACATAGGTGTAAGATCCATCACCACCTAGGAGACAAATTCAAACACTAAATGTAATCCTTCTCCACCCGCACGTGCTTCTGTTTGGCCATGAGTAATATGTTCAGCATTTGGAATATTATGCTAAGCAACATGCTTTCTGCCAATGAATGCATACAGCTGGGTCAGCAGAGATCAGAAGCTATGAGAGAATTCAGGCAAATACATTTTCCTGTCTCATTAAGAGAGGAAAAACAGGCACTGCTGTTCCTTTCATATCATTCGTGATACTTGACGTCTAATCATCTACAGCAACAAGTTAGGGGAATACTTAGTCAGCCACTGCAGCAGAAGGAAGATTGCAGGCTACTTTTGATTGACCTATCTACATATTAGCTCCAGGAGAAAGCAAGTCTAAGTGGCAATTCTACTACTCTCCTGAGAAACCTGTTTTAACAGTGGCAGCAAGTTTCCCTGAAGTCAGTGCTCTATTGTGTAATAATCCCTGGCAACACCCAGGCCATTATCATGTTCCTGTTTGTCTTTAGCCTGTTTATTTAAATGGATGGGACCACGTGGCCCCCAGAAGAACTGCTGGTTTGGTTTCTCAAAAAGCACGCATGTAGAAAAGGGAAAAAATCAGGCATCTGACACTGGAGATAGTGGACTGCCCTGAAGAAGACAGTGCAAATTTCCAGTTTATTCCCTAGGAAAATAATACACTTGAAATCTGATAAGTGAATAACCTACTAGCCCTTAGCAGATAAACAGGCTAACATCATCTTGAAAGTGCAGTACCTTCACCCCAGGTGCCACCCTGCCCTGCCCCTTTTTATAGAAGTAGATAATCCCCAGGTGGATATAGCCTGGTATTGCGTAGTTTCCAGGATGCCATTGGGAGTCTCATGCCAAGGTGGGTTTCTAGCAGCTATTCTACTGGTTGGTATAAGTCTCTATTCACCCAGCCTCTCTCCCACCCCACTCACCCCCAGTACCAGTAACTGTCCCTCTCCCTAAAGCAGGGGTGGGCAATTATTTCAGGTGGAGGGCCGCTTACCCAGTTTTGGCAAGCTGTCAAGGGCTTCGTGGGTAGTCCCGCCCCTTGACAGGTGCCCCACCCCCTGGTCACCATCTTGGGACCAATGTCCACAGGGTCAGCACCAGTAGGGACCAGAGCAGGGCACAGACTGGCAGGGGTCTGTGGAGCTGGGCTGGCCTGCACGAGAAGGGAGAAGGTGCTGAGTGCGGGGAAAAGCGGCCCCTCCCCCACCCCATGGCCAGTGCTCCCTGCTGCAGCTGCTCGCAGCCCACACAGGGCTGTCCGGAGCAGGCACAGGCAGCCCCATGCAAGCTGTGAGGGGCTGCTGCACGGGGCGCTGGCCACGGGGCAGGTAAGGGGCCGCTTTTCCCCACGCTCAACACCAGCTTGTAACCCACCCCCGCTGCCAGCCTGGGCCCCATGCCAGCTCCAGGCTCGCCTGTCAGGGCTGCGCATGGCTGCAGCAGCTGCGGCCCACACCACCTTGTACCCCCCCCCCGCTGCCAGCCTGGGCCCCATGCCAGCTCCAGGCTCGCCTGTCAGGGCTGCGCATGGCTGCAGCAGCTGCGGCCCCCTCACTTGCCGCACCGGGCAGCATTTGCCACCACCACCTCTGGGCTGCCCAGCACACAAGCTCTGGGCGGCAGCAGCAGCCAACACTACCCAACGTGGCAAGCAGGGGGGCTGCAGCTGCTGTGTGCAGCCCTGACAGGGCCCAGGCTGGTAGCGGGGCTGGGTTACAAGCTGGTGCTGAGCGTCAGGAAAAGTAGCCCCTCACCTGCCCCATGACCGGTGCTCCACGCTGCAGCCACTCGCAGCCAGCATGGGGCTGCCTGTGCCTGCTCATGCAGGCTGCAAGCGGCTGCAGCACGGAGCGCCAGCCATGGGGCAGGCGAGGGGCTGCTTTTCCCTGGGCTCCTTCCCCTGTTCCCCCCCCCACTTACCTGAGGTTCCAGCGCCAGGGCAGCCACATGGTCCCAGACCAGAAGCCCCTATTGGGGCTTCTGGCTGGGGAGGCGGGGGAGGGGGGGGCCTGCTGTTGTGGGAGACCCCTGGGCTTCCCCTCGGGGCCTACTCCCCCACTGCCCCTGCTTCCTGTCATTTTTGACAGGAACCAAAGACAGATAAATATTAATTCTCTAAATTTTTTAGGGGCCCCACGGGCCGGATAGAATGGCCTCACAGGCCGCATCTGGCCCATGGGCCATATTTTGCCCACCCCTGCCCTAAAGCCTCTACTTTATATGTATCTGATTCTGCATTGCATCAGGGACAAATGGGGAAGCCTTGTCAAGCTGGCAAGTCAGTAAGGAAATGGGTTTAAGCCAACATCCAAATGGCAGCTGTGCAAGGTGTGTCTGGACCATAAAGCTGCCAGCTGCATTGTGACTGACTACACTAAATCCTCCACCATCACTAAGACAGCAGAGGTGTACTAAGGGGAAATTCAGGTCCTGTTTTTGGACCAGCAGACAAGGCCTGCTATTGCTTTCCATCAAGGAAGAGTCTAGGGCAGTGGTCACCAACCAGTGGATCTTGATCCACCAGTAGATCTCTGCATACCAGAAAACTTCCACACACACTGGAAATTGGAGAGGACTGTACTCACCAGCAGGAGAATGAAGCAGAGCTCCACAACCGGGTTAGACTGGAGAGACTGGGGACCAGAATCTATTCCACCTATTGGGCATCCAAGTGGAATCAGGCACCTAACTGTGATTTATTCCACTCTGTTCAAGTCCCTGAAAATCCATTAAGGAACCTGTTTTTGTAACAGGCCATCATCTCATCTTTAAGGCTGACTCACAAAAGAGCAGTGTGGAGGAGATGCAGTAGAATCCAGACCTACATCACCAATATTGTTCTACTGTGCATCAGCGTCCTGCCTACTCCCACAGACAGCTTCCTCAAAGCAGCTGTACTAATGCTGTGTTACAAGGTGAAAGTAAACACACTTCAGTGTGATGGCTGCCTTGTGTTTCATTTTGTATACAAGTTCCTTATTTCATCTTCTTGACAGCAGGACTCTTGGAGACATGGGGATATGACAAAAAAATGAGGTGAGCCTATCTCTGCACAGAGTCTAGAAACAACCAAATGATGAGAAGACCCACATACCACAGGAAGAGAGCTCCAGAATGTCTTGTTAGGGTGCTCTCACTGCACCTGGCTTTCCACTTCAGACTACTGATAAGCTTGAACCCCTCTGGTTGCTGGAAAGAAGGAAAAGGAGATCTTTCCCTCACTTTTTATGGCCTTATGGCTGTTGTGTACAGCCAGGGCAGACTGCGCTGGACAGGACAGATTACCTTCATGCATACAATGACAGTGTGGGTTCTGCACAAATTGCTAGCTTTAGTCCTTACACCCAGCCAGAAAAATTCCCTACTGACCAGGAACAAGGAGTCCTCATACCTGTATATTTTAGACAACAACCCCATTGTAGTCAACAGAACCACACACATATACAAGGGTTGCAAGGCCCCTCTGTCATATCTTGTGATAGGAGTGCTGAGACACAGTATTTCCATTGAACAATCTACCTGATAACCTACTCCTTCCCTTCTCACAGTGGAGTTCAGTGCTGGCTTTCAGTTATCATTAAAGTCAGCAAGTGCTGTTCTGTCATCTTTTGGATGATCAGAAGTCACTGACTGCATCTACCTGATGTGCCAGGTGTTCTGCAAATAACTCGAGTCATTTGCCCATTAGTTAACTGTTTCACTGTTCATGGACAGTATAATTCTGTTCACCCAAGCTGTGCCATAAATGTTGCAAGGTTTAGTTTTGCTGTAGCACCACGTACTCTGAGTGTAATTCATGTGTCAAGAACTGGTTGGTAAAAATCCTTCAGAAATGTACATATGAAGACTACGTGAAGCCACATTTGCACCTCCCCAAAGCCCTTTCCCAGCCTGTTGCCTCTAACAAGACATCTGAAAGACAAGGGGAAGAAGCCTTGTATATCTCTAATCAGAAACACTGAAGTGTTAGAACTAGATAGTTCTGTGGTAGGTATACAATCCTAGGTACATTCCCCCTTCCTGGCTCTTAGCTCTCTCCTTGCTTACACACACCGGCTATCTTCTCCATATGGAAAGCCAGCCCAACCCTAAAACCTATTAAAGTAACCGCACCCACTGTTTCCTTTGGCAGACAGTGGAACATTCCAGATATTCTCTGGGTGTAAAAGCCCATCCCATATCTAGCTTAGTCTTCTCCTTAAATTTCATACCATGACTGCAGGTTATTCTTTCTGCACAGGAAAAAGGCTACATCCTAGATTCTGGCGTGGCCCCAAGGCATGTTAGTATATTATGACTAATCCTCCTCATATTCAGGAGCGTGAATAAAGAGCTAGTCCGTAGGGTTCAGTTTCCTTGAGCAGTTCACTACATGGAAATGATTCTTCTTTTCAAGGCAGCCTGTAGCTTGCTCCCCTGAGCTGCTCCTCTCCTCTTTTCTTCAAATATTTCTCTAGCAATCTCAGGCCAATCTCAGGCCTGGCACAGGCAGCTACATCTGCACTGATGCAAAGAAAATTGCAGCTGTTTATGCCAGGGCCAATTTCACACCGCATACTCACATGCATTTAAATGGGCCGAGTTTTCCCCTTGAATAGGGCAAGCAGGATTTAACCCCAAGTCTAATGTTGGGCTATAAAATCCAAATTATAACTCTAAACCACACTGCCCAGGTTACAGAAAAAACTGAGGTTAAATAAACTTTATGAATGCAATTAAAAAAAAAACAAACCCTTTACCTCCCTTTACTTCCTGCTACCTCTATTGCTGAATTTCATTACTAGACAGTACATCAGACTAGTTCAGGATGCTGTAGTTGAAATTAGTGATAGGCATAACACTGAGATCCCAAAGATCTTTAATACGTCCACAAAACTGGACTGCCACATAACTGCTTTTATTGAGAAAACAGTTATCACAGCAAAATATATTAATACAAGTGCAACTGCTTTGGGCCTTTATCAGGATTTTTTTAAATTTATGGGCAAGGCTGTTTTTGTTATGATATGACATGGTTTGAAGCCAAAATCCATAAAGCCTGCATTATTTCAATCAAAATTCTGTTTAGGATCAGCACAGCATTGAACACAAATTAGGTTAAGAACATGGGTTTATAGGATAAGACCAGACATTTGTGACTGGGAAGATGACCAAGTCCAGGAGGTTCCTCAACATAAGATGGAAATGAACCAGAGATAATAATCCATGTTTCATTAGTCCCTAGTCAGAGGGGGTTCTATGATGTGTATGCCCTTTATACAGACATCTACCTTATAAGCAGGGATCCGAGTTTCCTGTTTCCCATGGAAGAACAGAGAAAACAATGGATTCCCTGTTTTTATCAGAGAAAATGCAGTTTTCTGGTTATCTAGTTTGCACAATGTTTTAGGGATGCAAAGTGTTTGATGATATGTCCCAACAAATAGACTTTTGCAGTGTGGTGGTGGCCATGGCCGCCGTGCGGGTGGGACAGTGGTGGGGATGGCTGCATGCCACCCAATCACCACCACACTGCTGCTGCCACCCTGAGCCCAGCCGCACAGCTCCAGGCACAGCTCCACAGCGCCGCAGGAAGGTTCTGTATGCAGCGGCCGTCTCCGCTGGCACGGCCCCACAGGTAAGTGGCAGCAGCCACCATGTGCAAGCCCCCCAGCCCCGCCAGCCACCATCCCTCACTGCCACTGCAAAGCTGGCCATAAAGCTGTGCAGCCGGCCACATGCAAGAACGGGCCCGCCGGGCCACATGCAAGCCTCCCCTTCCCTCTCCCCTGGGCAGCCAGCCAGGCAGCATGTGTGCGGCCCGCACATGGCGGGCACCACCACACTGCGCCCCGCATCACTTGCCCACAAAGCCCCCTGCAGAGGGGCACCCCTGCCCTCACCCCCTGGCCCTGCACCCCTGCCCTCACCCCCCGGCCCTGCTCCTGGGAGTGGGCACAGGAACACATTCCCCGCTTCTTGATCTACCCCCCAGCACCTTCCCTTTCCCCCCACACACACTTACCTGCTGGGGCGGGTGTCAGTGTCTGTGTGTGCCTCTGTGTCTGCCTGTCTGTGACTGCATGCGTGGGTCTGGGGGGCTGTTGTGAGGGGCATCAGGAGGGCTGTTGAGGCTGTGGGGGGAAGTGCGGGGCACCAGCAGCGCTGTAGAGGGCCTTTAATTTTTATCATGGATTTGGGGTTTTTAATCAGAGAATTTGCAATTTTTAATCAGAGAAAACCAGGATCCCTGCTTATCAGTGCCTCCTCCCATTCAAAATCTGATTTAATTCCATTCACCAGATCCACTAATCTCATAGGACATTATCTGGGGGAGGGGAGGGGGGAAACAGCCACAGAGTAACTCCCAAAAATCCACTACCCTGTATTGTGTCAGTCCAGAGCCTGAAAAGTACTTGAGATAAGATGCATCCTAGCAATCCACAGCACAGCATCTTCAAAAGATTAACAAAGACATGGGGCCAAGCCCTGTCTGCATGAACAAACTGATCTAAATTTTCTTCCTAGTATGCCTATGCAAGGTAGTTTGGTTTTTATGTAAAAAGAACTTGAAACAATTGACTTAACTTTAAAACATTTTTGGAGACATTTTTGAAAAAGGAAGTTGAATTCAGCATGAAAGTATCATGAAGAGGTGTTGAGAACTCCTCCCTGCTCCATTCCAAACATCATGCCAATGACTCAAGTGATTTAATGAGATCTGGGAGCAGACTATGATTGGACTGAGAAGACACCCTAGCATGTTGGAGCCCGAAGCAGTTTCAAACATCTAAGTAAACGATAAGAAGCACAGTGGAAACATGATAGACTTTTGCATCTCTCTCATCTAAAATAAAATAAGATCTCAATGCCATTTGCTGCTATCAGTGCATTCAGGGCACTGTACTGGGACTCAGGAGACTTTTGCTCTCAACAACAAACATCCTTATGAAAGTCATTTAATCTACCATTTGTTATCATCATTGCTAATGAACTCAAGGGGAGAAAGCAAGTACTTGAAATATTAAGTGAAAGTAAAATAAAAAAGGTTAAGTAAAAACCAACTTTGCATGTCTCGAATCCTTGGGGGTAAAATACAAGAATAAATAAATCATGCAATCGTTTTTGTATTTTTTTCCTTTAGCTTTACTCATAGCCACAACCTCACATGAATAACTCTGCAATTATTAGTGAAGTTGAAGGCAGAAAAGCTACCCTGTTATTATGTACCCATCAGCACTGACAACAGCAAGAAGCAGAACTATACATTTAAAGAGCTATCAAATTAAACATGCTTCTGCTTAAAAAATCTTTTTTGCCTGCTACTGCTAAATCAGAGATGTACAGCAGCTCATAAAAGTTCATAGTATACATCTCTGATTCAGTTAGTCTATAAGGTACAAATCTACCTGCCTGATGCCTAGCACAAAGGGAGTATGACACTAGATTGGGGCTGGCAAAGTCCAGCCCATGGGCCAGATCGGGCCTGTGGTAGACTCCATTTCCCAACAACCCCTGCCCACATTGCTGCAGCCAGTTCCCACAGACACCCCAGCAGGGCGGGGACATGGGGGGGGGTGCAGGGTTTCCATGGAGACCAGCCCCAGCACGCTGGCAGGGCATGCAGCTGGATGGCGTGCTGCTCCGGGGCTGGAGCACGGAGCCATGCCTGCACGACCCAGGCAGGGGCACGAGGCAGTGGATCACAGCTGTGCCCCAGCTCCAGGCCATGCAGTCACCACTACAAGATCCCAGTCCTGGCCACCACAAAACAGCTCCCCGCCCAACTGTGCTCCCTGTCAGCGCTGCTGGGGCCAATCTCAACGTGGGAAATGGAGTCTGGCTGTCGGCCGGATCTGTCATTTTGGCCACCCCTGCACTAGATGTTATTACAGTACAAATAAAACAAAAACACACAAGTCATAGATCAGCGGAGGCCAACCCTTTTGGCAGGCATGCCACAAATTAGCCCCACATCCTCCTCAAGAGACACTCTGTTCCACTTCTCCTTTCTGTTCCCTAACCAATCTGCTGCTCTGTTTTCTGCTCCCTCCTTTACCTGCCACAGTGCTGTCTGTCCCTTCCCCAGTCTGCTGCATGCATAGGCGGTGAAAGGCCAGGGCTAATGGGGCCTAGCCCCGCAAAATGTGGGCCAGCGGTGGCACTCCTAAGCTCCAGCCCTGCCAGTGCCCCTCACTCCCAACCCATAGCCCCTACCCCTGCCCTACCCCAGCCCTACCCATGCCCCTCATAGAGCATGTGACCTCCGACAGCCAGTCACCTTGCCCACTGCTCCCAGCCCCAAGCATCCAAGCTGCTCATGCCTGGGAGAAGCGGAGGCAAAGCAAAAACCAGACATTTGCTCAGATTTTAAAAACCCACCTGGACACAAGGACAGGGGGCCAAAAAAGAGGACATGTCCATGAAAACTCGGACATATGGTAATCCTAGCACTGCTCCACACGTGGCCAGGCCAGGCTGAGTTCCTGGTTGCCTGCAGGCTCTGGCCACTCATCTGTGTCTGTGTGCACCCCTCCACTCCGCTGCAGCCTGGGTGCAGGCTCTGGTGCCTGCAGCAGGGAGGGAGGGATGCATGGGGATCCTGGCAAGTAAGAGTGAGTGAGTATGTGTGTGTGTGTGTTTGTGCATGTATACAGGCAGTAGCTGCATAGGCAGCAGGGCTGGGAAGACGGGGCTCTGGGTCAGAAGTGAGGGGCACCAACAGGGCTGAGGGGCAGGGGCTGCAGGTCTGGAGTGCAGGGCACAGGCAGCACTGGAGGAGGCAAGGCTGTGGGTCGGGAGTGAGGGGCACTGGCAGGGCTGGAGCTTAGGAGTGAGGGGCAGGGGCTTAGGAGTGCAGGGGTAGAGGCAGGGCATAGGCATATAACTGCCACCCCTGCAATCATATACCCCTCCCTGTCTCCCCTGCTGGCTCCCTGCCCCCTCCCCCACGGGTGTCCTCTTTTTTGATCCTGGAAATACGGTAACCCTAAACAGCAGGTAAGTGTGTAGGGGGGAAGTGGGGAGGGAGGGAAGGGATGGGGGCAGGGGCAGATCAAGCCCCCCATGGTGAAGAAGGGGATGGGGCAGAGGCAGGGGCTGGGGTGAATGGGACCCCAGGGTGGGGCGTGGGAGGGTTGGAGCCCAGGCAGCTCATCCAAGGGTGCAGGGGACTCATGCCACTGTGCACACCTCTGGGGCAGACATGAGGGGCACGTGCACCCCCCAGATCTGTGCACAGGGCAGAGGCAGGCTGCTGCTGTGGGTTGGAGCTCTGTGCCCCGCTGCCAGTACCCCAGCAGCTATGCGACTCCACATGCCCGCCACGTGCTGGGTGCACTGAGGCCCCTGCCTGCCCAGCAATGGGAGGCATGTGGCATTGAGCTGCTGCTGGGGCACCAGCAGCAGGGCAGAGCCCCAGCCCACAGCTGCAGCCCACCTCTGCCCCACACACAGATCCAGGGGACATGTGCCCCTCAACCTGCCCCAGGGGTGTGCACAGTAGGAGGAGACCCCGCACTCCTGGATGAGCTGCCCGGCCTCTGACCCTCCCACGACCCACCCCAGGGCCCCATTCAACCCAGCCCCTGCCCTTGCCCCTGCACCTGCCCCACTCCCTCACCATGGGGGCCTCAATCTGCCCCCATGCCCCTTCCCTCCCCCATGCCCATTCCCCCCTACACACTTACCTGCTGGGCAGTGTCTGTGTGTGTGTGTGTGTGTGTGTCTTTAAAGTTTAAGTTTTACTCAGCCCCCCCAATAAGATTTTCTCCCTCCACTTACAGCTTCATGTCACACACAGAGGCTGCCCATGCCAGAACTTGGCTTCCCCTGTCATAGACAAACAATACGCACAATGCCAGATGTATGAACCCAGTGGGTAATACTAATGAGAACAACTCAGCACCTTGCAAAATACTCCAGACTTCACTTTATCCATTGTGACTTCATTTGGGGACAGCAAATGAAATTATTTTGTTGCAACATCTCCCCTTGTAACTGCCCTCTAACCTACTTCCTAGCTTTCTTTCTTTCTTTTCCTGATGGAGACGTGGAAAGGCAGCCAACAGAAGTTTACAAAAGCATCTGTAAACACAAACGGAGGGTTTTAGCTAACAATGAAAGCAAAATATGAGAATTAAACATCACATTAATGTAAGGGAGTTACTCAAAAAATCCTCTAAGAATAGCCTGTAAAACCAAGCATATATAGTAGCCTTCACAAAAATCAATTCTCTTGATCTCTTAGGAGGGTTTTATTACTGGCCTTAAAAAGGAATTGGCACATGAAAGCTAAAATATTGGCACAATGTAGTCACAGGCCAGATTCAGTTATGATTTCTATCAGCCAGTCAGATTTTTCAATTAAGAGTAACATTAAATTGATCTCCATTATTGAAAATAGTTTTTAGCTCAGCAGCAATCCAGCCACCTGAGAGGCCATCACATAAACTTGACTTCTACAGCTATTACTTTGTGGGTAATGAAATCCTTGTTAAACACTTGACTGAAACATCCCACAGTGAGCAGGGAGAGAGATGAAAACAACTGAAGGTTCTCAATGGAGGGATCTGGATTCAGTTCCTGGCTCTGCTACAGGCTTCCAATGCAATGCTGAGGCCAGGACTATAGCTATAGGTTGTAGATGCTGTATATAAGATCATCTGTTGTCTTTATAACTGTAGGGTCTGAGACAGGGGTAGGCAATTATTTCAGGTGGAGGGCTGCTTAACGAGTTTTGCTGAGCTGTCAAGGGCCATATGGATAGCCCCGCCCCTTGACAGTTGCCCCGCCCCTGGTTATCATCTTTGGACTGGAAGTCCCATCCCTAACCCCTGACCTTTGCCACCAGAAGTCCCCCCACCCTTCACCCTGGAAATACTCCTTTTGGGAGGGGAGTTGCCATCTTAGAACCAGAAAAAAAACCAATTTCATACACTAAAAGTCAAACACCTACTATAACATATTTTAATTTTATTACAAAAAATATTTTTGTCATGATTTGTGTTCGCATACTGTATGTAAAGGTGATTACATAATAACTTAAAAATAAATTCTTAGTCTTGTATATTGTGGGGCTGTGCATGTGTGTGGTGGGGTGTGGATGTGTGTGTGTGTGTGTGTATATAGCAGGGTAGAAGGGTGTGGGGGGTTATGAGGAGATGTGGCTGTGTGTGTTGGGGCATAGGGTATGTTGGGGGGTTATGTATATATGGGGGGTTATGGGGGAAGGGTGTGGGTATGTGGTGTTTGTGGGATGTGAGGGTGGGGGGTGTGGGGACTCCCCTCTGCACTCTCCCCATGGCCCGGCAGCAGTGGGTGGAAGCACTCAGGGTGCTCATGCCAGGTGCAGGCGCTGATGCCCAGCGAGGCGCAGTCTAGCCAGCACTGCACATCACGGCAAGGGGTGCAGCCTCTGCTGGGCAGTCTCTATTGTCAGTGCTCCCCGCCATGCACACACAGCCACCGTACTCACACAGCATGGGAGGGAAGCCTCACATGTTGGAGCTGGCTGCCTTCCCTGCCGGGGCTGAGCATTACAGGAGGGAAGCCCCAGGTGCCTTCCCTTGGGTGGCAGGAAAAGCAGCCAGCTCCAGTGCATGGGGCTTGCCTCCCGTGCCATGTGAGTGTGGGGGCTGTTCATGCGTGGTGGGGAATACCAGCAATAGAGACTGCCTGGCAGAGGCTGCACCCCTTACTGCAACGTGCAGTGCTGGCCGGAGCTGTGCCCCGCTGGGCACCAGCACCAACGCCAGGCACAAGCACCCTTACATGCTGCCGCTGCTGTTGCCACTGCCACCATCTTCTGGGGGAAATGTGGGGTGGATCCCCACACCCCCCAGCCCTCCCTCACCCACACACTGCTCACCCAAGCTGCTGCCTCCCCCCTGGACATAGGTTCTATGCTGCTGCCATCCCCAGCCCCAGGTTCTGTGCTCCTGCCCAGCTGCAGCTCGGCCCCCACTCCTGCCACTTCCCTACCTGCTGTCTGAAGCAACCGGGAGGCAAGGGAAGCAGAGCAGATCCCCAGCCAAGCCGAGCCCAAGTGAGGGGCTGAGCTGCAGCAGGTGGCGCAGGACTCCCCTCCCCGCCCTGCCCCGGCCCTCGCGGCCCGTACCCGGGACACGGTGAGCAGCTGCTCGAAGTCCTTGCCCCCCACCAGGCGGAAGCCCCACGGCCCCGGGCCCTGCAGGGCAACGCAGTGTGTGCTCATGGCTGCGGCTGCAGCTGCGGCTGCGGGACAGGCTGGCACCCAGTAGCTCTGCCCAGAAGCTGCATGCTGGCTGGGCCCTTCCACCCATGAAGGCGAGAGTGAGGTGCAATAGCATATGTTTGGAGGTATATGTACACGTGGGCTCCCACCCTCATGGGCAGAGGGGCTGGGCAGGGTGCAATTCACTAGGGGGTGCCATGGGCTGGATGAAAGTGCCTGGCTGAGCTCTCTTTGTACCTCAGTTTCCCCACCTCCAAAAAGAAGACACTTCCTATCTGACAGGGAGTTGTACCTCAGGTCATCAATGTGTATGTGCAGCTCTCAGACTCTACAGTTATAAAGACAACAGATGATCCTATATACAGAGTCCTATAGCTGTCTCTATGCTGAACTTCCTTTGGGAACCCTCCTACTTTCACACAACCACCTGTGCAGCTCTCTTAGTGGCTGCATGAATGTAGGCCAGGCTTGACATTTTCCCACTGTACTGTGTAATGCTGCCAAAAGTCTTGAAATCTAGAATCACCTCTTTCCCCAACCATCTGCCACAGCATCAGTTTCTGGCTAGAAGGCTTAGACTTCAAATTTAGGTGAATTTTCCAAGCCCTGAAAGTTGCTAATTAAACCATCATCCTAGCCTCTGATTCAGCTACTCATTAAGATAAACAGAGGCTGATTATTCTTCCTTAAGAATTGTTTTTCTCTCCTTTCTGCAAGTCCAGTGAGGAAGCCCTGTAATATAGCATTTCCAAATCTGGTAAGTATTCACAGAGTGTGTGTGTGTGTGTGTGGGGGGGGGGGGGGGGGGTGGGTCCTTATGTCGATGCTATCTTAATTACAGTAGATTAACCATTTAAATTAGCACTACTTTAAAATAAATTGTTTCAAAAACAGGATAAAACAAAAGGTGCTTTTGCCTAGTGGCAGGTGTTCAACCAGGGCACTGAGCCACATTTTCAAGGTTTTACATCACACAATCCATGCCCACACCTCTGACCCTGTCTCTTTCAGCATTACGTCACCCTGGATGTACCTTTGGTCTCTTAAAACAACACAAAGGTTTTAAAACCTCCCCAAAACTACTGGCCAAGCATCTATCCTCACCAGCACAGTGCCCCAAAGCCCCACTTCTACTAAAATAAGGTATTTTACAATATTGGGCCGGGGTGGGGGGGCAGTATTGCAATTCAAGTCACTGAAACATAGGTGACTACATACATTTAATCAGTTCACATCCCTCCTGGGACTTACTCATCCTAGGGCATTATAACTTCACTTCTCTATTAAATCTCTTTCAGGTGATGAACTCTTCAGAGCTGCAAACCTTGTTCAGGATGGGAAGTGATCCAGTGCCAGGAACACGGAAGGCCAACACAGCAGATGCCATGTATAAGTGCGCTCCTTTACACACACACGGCCCACACTCACAGACACGCAGACCTTGTGTGAACACATGCAGACACACACGGCTAGCACACGCACACACACAGACTCACACGCACCCGGCTCGCACATGCACAAGGCTTTCGCACAGACGCAGACACGCACCCGGCGCCCCGAGCCGAGCCCGAGCGAGGGGCTGAGCTGCGGCAGGTGGCGCGGGACTCCCCTCCCCGCCCTGCCCGGCCCTCGCGGCCCCTACCCGGGACACGGTGAGCGGCTGCTCGAAGTCCTTGCCCCCCACCAGGCGGAAGCCCCACGGCCCCGGGCCCTGCAGGGCGACGCGG
The DNA here is from genome assembly GCF_000455745.1 of Alligator sinensis. NCBI lineage: Eukaryota > Metazoa > Chordata > Crocodylia > Alligatoridae > Alligator > Alligator sinensis. The sequence goes on from NW_005843023.1 coordinate 312,870, forward strand.
TGCGTGCTCATGGCTGCGGCTGCGGCTGCGGCTGCGG
>NW_005843023.1:313016-314271 GCF_000455745.1 Alligator sinensis
TGGGGCGCGCTGGCCGGCGGTGTCGGGCGGGTCCCGGGGACAAGCGAAGAGGAGCCGGGGCCGAGAGCGAGCACAGCGCCCTGGCCTGCCGCACCGCCCTGCGCCGCGACCCGGACCCGCTGGGCACTGCCCGGAGATGGGGCGGACCAGGGACGGGCAAACGGCCCCCGGCTCCTTCCCTTCCTGGTCGGGTGCGTGGCAAGCTCGGCGGGGCCGGGGGGAGCTGCCCAGGCCCTTTGAGGTGCCGGCCCAGAGCCTGCGCCAAAGCCCCCTTGACGAGGGGGCCAGTCACGGATGACCTGGGAGAGAGCAGGTGAAACAGGGACAGGAGTGGAGGTCACGGGTGCAGGATGAGTGCCCCAAGGGGGGACACCGGGTAGAGAACACCAAGCAGCACCCGCTGGCCTTCAACACGTCAAAGGAGCCAGCGGACGCTGCCAGTGAAACCCTGCCCCAAGACATGAGTGGACCAGGGATGGGAAAACAGCCTCAGGGCTCCCAGGGTCCCCCCAGCCAGTGCCTCCTTCCTGGGCGGGTAGATGGCGAGTTTGGCTATGGCAGGGAGGTGCCAGGATTGGTGGGTCTGTGGATGGGGAGTAGTGGAACCAGGACCTCAGCAGGGGAGTCTGGAGAAGGCAGTGAAGGGGCTGCAGCCTGGCACACGCCACGTGGGCTTGCAGCAGGATCTCCCTCTGCTTGCAGGAGGGACAGGTGTCAGGGGTGTCTGTGACCTGTGGCAATGGCTCTGTGCGGGAGCTGCCAGCGGTGGTTTGGGGGATCAGGGTGGAATACAGGCTCGTCCACCAGGGACTTTTGTCCTCGCCAAGGGCATCCCACCGCTTAGTGTGTGGGCGGGACATGACAGGACGATGGAGGGTGCAGACCATGAGCGTGTAGAGCTGGGAGTCATGGGCTGTAAGGAAGCAGGTAAGCTTAGTATCTCCCAGCCTGCTGAGATGGTATGGTAGGGAGTGCCATGGGCCCTGCTGAGGAAGAGAGCTCACAACAAGCTTTGGGGGGCTGAGGGGTACCAGGGGACAGGGGCTGCCTTCGTGTACAACCTAGTCAATGTAGGTGATGGCAGTGTCTGGCAAGGCAGCCTTGACCTGCTGAAGTAGGCACAAACACACTGGAGACTCGGGGAAATCCCATGACTCTAGCAGCGTTGCCTTCAAAGCAATCACTGCTCAGGGCTGAATCCAGGCAGGAAGGAGCAAATCCAGAGGAGAGGCAGGGCTGTGGCTGCACCCCCCCC
>NW_005843023.1:314302-324101 GCF_000455745.1 Alligator sinensis
CTTTTTGGATTGGATCCAGCTCAGGAGCCTCTGGGGACTTTTTGAAAGTCTCCAAAGCACCTAAGAATCCCCCTCCTTCCCCACTGTGCTCAGAAGCAAGTCTCTGCTGCCCCCCTCACCACCCCCCAACTCAGATGATACCAAATTATGAGGTAAAGTTAACACACTAGAGGGGAGGGAACGAATCCAGGTGGATCTGGACAGGTTGGAAAACTGGGCAGAACAGAATAGGATGCAGTTCAACAAAGACAAGTGCAAAGTGCTGCACTTAGAGGAAGGAATCACCAACACACTTACAGGCTGGGGGATGACCCTCTCAGTAGCACAGCAGCAGAAAGGGATCTCGGGATCATTGTTGACATCAAGATGAACATGAGTCATCAATGTGACAAAGTGATCAATATAGTTAACGGCATTTCATCATACATTAGCAGGTGCATGATGAACAGGTCCAGGAAGGTGGTGCTTCCCTTCTATGCAGCACTGGTCAATCTGCGGTTGGAGTACTGCATCCAGTTCTGAGCGTCGCACTTCAAGAGGGATGTGGACAACCTTGAGAGGATTCAGAGGAGGGCCACTCGTATGGTTAGGAGCCTGCAGGCAAAGCCCTACAAGGAGAGATTGAGGGACCTGGATCTCTTCAGCTTCCACAAGAGAAGGCTGAGAGGTGATCTTGTGGCCACCTACAAATTCATCAGGCGGGGAGGGGGAGGCAGCAAGGAATAGGAGATGCTCTGTTTACTGGGGCACCCCTTGGAGTAACTAGGAACAACAGCCACAGACTGACAGAGAGCAGATTTAGGTTAGACATGAGGAAGAACTTCTTTATGGTAAGGGTTGCCAGAATCTGGAATGGGTTTCCAAGGGAGGTGGTGCTCTCCCCTACCTTGGGGGTCTTTAACAGAAGGCTAGAGGAGGCTAGACACGCACCTATTGGGATCATCTAACCCCAGCGCTCTTTCCTGCCCATGGCAGGCAGTCGGACTTGATGATCTACTGAGGTCCTTTCTGACCCAAACATCTATGAATCTATGAAACTCCCTGCCTGCTGCTTTCCCCATAGTCTGGGGTGATAGAAGCCCAAAATGCTCCTGGGATAGGCTCAGCTGGGGACAGTGACATCAGGAGAGGCAATTGCAAGCGGGCCCTCTTCCCATGCCTCCTCCCCAGGGAACCCCCTTATCTAGCTGCTGTTACTGTTCCTAGCCCCCACATAGCCCAGCTGGAGCAGGCCAGAGCATCTTTGAAACTTCCACATGCCCAGGATAGCAGGGACAGATGTAGCAGCAGGGGAGGGGGTGGGGAAGGGATGTGCTGCTCAGCATGGAGGATAAGGGGGCAGGGGGTTGTTACCTGCTTTAGGGGATTCAAAAAGTCTCCAAAGGCTGCCAAGACATGGAGTGTCCCTACAGAAGGGGAAAGGAGGCTGGAACCTGCCCCTGCACCTCACTTTTCCAAAGCCTGGATCTGCCCCTGCGGTGCTGCCTGACTAGAAATGCTGATGCCACTGCCAATTGGTTTTAAACTTTGGGTGGAGCAGGAATCAAAGGGGGGGTGCAACTACACCACTGCACTTGCCATGGCCTCTTCTATCCTAGGATTTGCACTTATCCATGGGTCAATCTAGGATTTTGAAAAGCAGTGTGCAGATGGTGCAGTGCAACATCGCATATAACACAACACATTTTTATCCAGTTAGAGGGGAACTAGAAGTTGTACTAATATGCTAGGGGCCCAGCACTACATCGTTCAGTTTAAGGTCAAAGCAAAAACAAATGTAACTTTCTTGGAATGTTCACAGATTTACTAGATTATCCATTAAGTGTAAAAAAGCACAAGAAACTATGCAAAAATGGTCAAAATAGTCCAAAGATATTGTTTCATTATTCCTATAGTCATTATAGTTATATGCACCTCTTATTCACATTTGTAAAAGAAAATCTCATCTTCTTGAGAGTCTTGATAATGCCTCTAATACCTCACTGTCAGTCATTTCTACACCTGAGATATTATGCCCCAGTTAAGGTTTTTAGCTAAAGCTAGTCTGCAGGGCTGTGAAACAGGAGAAACACATTGCCAGGAATGGCTAACAAAACAGCAAAATTGCAGAAGAAAGGATCATTTGAATAGTGGAACATCAAGCCCATTAAAAGGGAGAGGGGGTCACTTTACACCTATCGGATGAAGAGATATTAGCAGACCTCAGATAGATTATAATGAGCCATGAAGTCAATTGTCAGTGCTGTCTGAATAGAAATACTGCTGCTCCTCTCAAGCAGTTGGTTTTAAAGTTTGAATAAAGCACCACTGCACCCTCTAGATCCACCCCTGCATTCACCTCACAAGAAGTGAAAGTACTGTAGCTAGCCTTCCCATGAGCTAATATACTGTAAATAATAATGATAGCTCAAGATGTTGTGTTACCAAGGTTTATTTGACAAGAAATCACAGGAAATGTACTAGCATCCTCTAACACAGTGACTGTCAACTAATATGCCGAGGTTCCTCAGGGTGCCTTGAGATCCTTTCAAGGGTGCCACAGTAAGCCACGCAATGTTAGCACTGTTAGGGGTACAGGTATGATTCACAAGATAAACCCAGAGATTTCAGATAGGAATCCATAGTGTTAAAAACATTCTGATTGGTACGGTCTTTCTGAGTTCTTTGCAAAGAGAAAATTGCTGTATTTATTTTCCTGTAGTCAAAAACTAGGTGAAAACCAAAAGCTGGCACCTAGGGGGTGCCTTGAGTCTAAAAAGTTTGAGAACTATTGCTCAAACCAAAGTACCTTTGGGGAAATGGTGTCTTTATTTCTTAGTTTTGTACCTCCGAACTGTAAGCTTACATTTTCACAAATTCAATCATGTTGCTATCAGTGTCGCATATTAATAAGGTTTCCCTGTGTGTTGCACCACTCTGTTTCCATCATAGAATGCAAGGGCGCCTATACACGTACAGCAAGGCTGCTCTGATGCACTGTAATTCCAGATTAATTGAGTCTGCTGGACCATGGTAATTACAAATGTGAAAGAGATGACACCAGAAACATTATATCCAGGAGTAGCGTCATGTGTATCAGTGTCCCTGCTCAAAAATGTCAGCAGGGACGCTTTAACTAAAGCTTGTTCGACGAACTTTAGTTAAAGCGCCCCTGCCACCATTTTTCAGTGGGGGCATGCTGATATGCATGATACTCCAGGCTCTTTAATTACAGCAGCTCTTATAGCCGATCTAATTAAGCGCTCCCTCCACCCACCCCCCAAGCACATCTATAAACACCCCAAGAGTCTAATCACTCTGTAAAATAACATGTTGTATTTCTGCAACTGCCCCATAAAATAACTGGTGTCCAATAAAATATGCCTTTTAAAAGAATTCTTCCACTTTAATAACCTTTGTAACTGGAACCAGAGGAAGCAAGTGCAGGTGGTAAGTATTCAGTTTACAGTAACAAAGCAGTCAAAAACCCAAGAGGAAGGTGAGACTTTTGCATGGTATTTGCTCCAGGCCTCACATAAAAGTTTTAGTTTTATTCAGGGCCACTAATTACTGGCTGGTGAGCAGATAGCACAGTGGAAGAAAAGATAATGTTTCTGATTTATATCAGCAGAGGTCCTGATAGCAAGATTCTGGCTTTTCTCAAAGCCTGGAATAAAACTCATGCTTTGAAGGTTTTGTTTCTAGTGACAGAAGTTGAAGGAAGTTTAAAGTTCATCGTGTAGCAACCACCACTGTCAGCCCCAGGGAGTGTGGGATTTCACTTCTCGTCTGTAAAATATCATTCATACAAACTGTACCCACAAAATATTTCAGAGAAGGGGAGAGAAATTAGGAAAAGTAGTTGAGACATTTTTCAGATAAGAGAATAGATCAGGATTTACTGATTATATTAGGACAGCGTCTCAGCACCCCAAGGAGTAGAGTAGGGTACAATTGTGAATCTCTGAGTTTTGTTTTGGCTGAACCAGGAAAAACAAACTAACAAAGACTATTTTGAGTCAACACAAACCATGTGGATAGAGTCCCAACTAGTCATAAGGGTGCGCTTGATGTGGTTTCATTATTCAAACTCCTCAACTTATTGTCCAGGGGCAGGGCCAGGTATGCTAACAGTGTGCTCCAGAAGCATTCAGAAGTACAACCATTGTGGTGACAGGCCAACCACCAGGGTGGCAAGTCATGCAACAGTGTCTGTGCTCTTGGGTTGAGTTCAAGTATCTGTATATGGCATAGTTTGGTTAAAAAAATAAAAAGCAATTGTTTGCAACAAGCCATCTGGGTGGGACAATCATTATTGTATGTCTGTTATGACCTCAGTAGCAAACATTCAGTCTTCATTACTTTTCTATGATTAAACATCTGGCAATGAAGAGAGCAACACGGATGGATTCCCTTTCATGCTTATCCAAACCTGCTTGGGACAAGTCATTGAGAAGACAGATGTGTGGGAATGTGTTTTGAAGCATGTTTTGGAAACAGCCTAGAATTTTCCTCCACAATATGAGTCATGTCAGCACTGCTGACTAATCTAATGTGCAGTAAAACATCACTGTCTATATGTGCATGGCAATTATTGCACATTAGATTAGTCTAATGCCCCTTTCATTACTACCAATAGATACAAGTACTAAAAAAATAGTGCATTAAACTAATGTGCAGTAGTGCACATGTAGATGCTGATGTTGGGTGTAAACTGTGCCTGGACAGCCACACTAGCAGGGTGTGCCAGCACACAGAGCCCTGGCCAGCCTCCTGCTTGATGCTGAGCCACATGGCTGGCAGGTTCTGCAGCCATGTAGCAGGGACAGATCTTTGGCTGTCTGAACCTGGCTTCTGGACTCCTGGCCTGACCCCCAGAGCCTGTGCTAGCATCTGCCTGCCCCATAGGCTCTGTGCCCCACCAATGCACGGACATGCTGGGCACTGCAGCTCTGTGTACCCCAGCTGTGACCTTTGGGACTCCTAATGGGCAGAGTCTGCCTCCCAGGCAGTGTGCCCCATGCTAGCAGGCATATGCCAACTAACACTGGCACCCAGAGCCCCGGCTTGACCCCTTGAGGTCCCTGGCAGCAGCTGCCATGTCAGGCTCTCATGGTGGAGACAGTGACCTGGGGGCCAAACTGGACTGAGAAGGAGACCACAGACCTTATTGCCATTTGAGGCAATGTGGAGGTCCAGTGCCAGTTTGTCTGGGGCCATGAGGGCCAATGTCCACATATACATAGCCATGGCTGAGCACACGCGGAAATGTGGCCACCAGCACCCCGGCCAGCTGAGCCACATAAAGGTGAAGGCACAGGCACAGTGGGTCCAAGTCAGGGACAACAACTGGTGGTCTGGGGCTGCCTGCAGGTCCATGCCCTTCCTGCAGAAGCTAGACCAGTTCTCTAGCATGTGTTCTCTAGCATGGGTGGGTTGCTGTATCCTGCACCACAGCCCAGAGAGCATGAGGACTCAGTGGGGGCTCCAGCACCAGGTCCCAGTATGCGCTCCACCCTCGGCCTCATATGGCAGATTGGTCAGCCCAGGCCACCACATGCCCTGGCAACTCCGGCAGTGGCCAGCAGTGAGAAGAACAAGCCAGGAATGGCCCCAGAACCAACCAGCTCCAGCTCTTCCCTGGAGGAGGCCACTGCCTGGGTGGCCAGGTGCCATGCCTTGGTGCACTGGGACACCGCAGGCAGCAGAATCACTTCTCCAAAGCTGGAGATGGAGTCTGACCATGCTTGCCCAGTAAACCCCACACAGGGAGGAGGACCAGGGTGGGGTGCACCATGGTCACCCATGTCCACACCAGTTCACCCACCTGCCCCTGGGTTGTATGCCTGGAGCCATGGGCCCTGCACAGGGGGGTGAGGTCACCCCTCAATCTACCCCACTATGGCCCTCCCCCCGCCCCTTCCCCCACAGATTTACCTGCTGGGCGGGGGGAAGGGGGTGCACATGCACACATGCATGCATGCGCTCAGACTCCCCCAAATAATTTTTCCCCCTCTGCCTATGCTCTAACCACAGGCATGCTTGGGGCACAGACCACATATAGCAAGGACCTTGTCCAGAGGCACCTCTCCAGAGAGGCCTGCAGGGGGGAGGGTGGGGGCATGACCAGCTCTTTAATCCAGCTGGGTGAGAGCCCTCACGCCCAGAACCCAGGCACCACAGGCCTGGCAACACAGGAGCAAACTGCCTAGTTTGTAGGGAGGATTAGTGGGGGAGCTGGTCTGAAGCCACTGCAGCAGCTGTTGGCAGGGGGCCGCCCCGGCCTGGCCTGGGGAGGGGTTTGGGCGCGGGTCAAAAGCCACTGCAGCAGCTGTTGGCAGGGGCCAGCCCTGGCCTGGCCTGGGTAGGCTATGGGGAAGGCAGGCTGCCTGTGGCAAATGGCCCATCTGCCCCTGCTGTGGAAGGACGGCTCAGCCAGCAGGTGCCTGTAAAAGGGCCCACCTGGGCAACTTACAGGTCCCTGGGTACCTGTGCGCACACAGTCTCTGAGCTGAGGCCGGGGGGTGCAGAGACTCTGAAAATTTGCAAAGTTTCACAAAGAGCCTGTCTGCCATTGCTCTGCAGGACCAGCAGCTGCATGCAGGGGAAACCCACCAGCCGCCAGCGAAGATGGGGGCCCAAGGACATTGCCACCATCTGTAGGTGCCTTCTGTAAGTGGTGGCACCATCAGCACCAGACCGAGGACTGCACAGTGATGCTGGAGCAGCTGCTCATTGTGGCAGAGGAGTACCTGGAGGACTCTCAGGCCTGGTGAGCCCGGACCTGAAGAGGTAGCAGGAGAGGGACTGGGTGCACTTTGCCCTTGAGGAGAGGGTGCTTGCCCTCCAGAAGAGGCACCTAGCCCTCCTGGAGTGCTTGGCCAAGGCCCAGGAGGACTAGTGTGCCCTGGGGCACTAGGCAGTGAAGGTAACTGAGGAACGCCACATCCTGGACATTGTGCTGGCCCTGCCAGTCACCTTGATGTCACCTGGCACCCAGCCCCAGCTCTACCTGGCCCCTGGCAGCTGCCCATAGGCCAGCATCAAGACCCCCCAAGTTGGCTTCAGAGAAGGTGCAGCACCACCTGCAACAGCCAGGGCCCCCAACCCCTACTCCTGAGCTTGGTCGTCCAGTGGCTCAGCCCCCTGCCTGGGCCATCACTTGCCACTCACCTCCTGCCATGCAGCCCCTAAGCAGGAGCTGCCCATGGCTGGGTCAGCTTCCCATGTGGGCCCTGCTGGCCCTGGCCCTGGCCCTGGCCCTGGCCCTGGCCCTGTGGAGGAGGAGGGAAAGCAGGCTAAGCAAACTGGACAGTGCCTGACCTTGCCTCCGGGCCAGCTCCCAGCCCACCAGGCTTATGCTGCAGCTGCACCCAAGGTGGTGGCAGCAGAGGCTGGGGTGCCAGGCACCTCTCCCTGGGGTTTGTAGTAAAATCAAGGCTGATATCAGTTCTAACAGTTCCTATAGCTGATATCACACAAAGGAGCAAGGTGGCTGGCATCACTTTCAGCTGGATTTGACCCCTTAACTTGAGTTTCTTAGAGCTGGGTCAACAGAAGGCAACCACCTATGGAGCCCATGTCTCTGAAGTCATAAGAAGACATCTTAACTGATCTACCACCATGTCCCAACTCATCTAGTCCTGAGAGGTGCTATTTAGTCAAAGCAGCAAACTTGGATTCTTCCATGGTTTTGTTCTTCAGAAGGAAAGATGATCTATGGGATGAGACACTGCACTTGGAATACCTTTCTCATCTTGAGAGTTTACCCCTATAGAGGAGTTGTGAAGATAAAGTCCACCCATGATTGTGAGGACCTCAATTGCTTTGTGATGTGGGGTTCAATCAAACAGTGCATAGATCAATGTTAGCAACTAGAGCTGGAAGCGAAACACAGTGGGTATGTCCAGATGAGCAAGTGCATGCCTCTTGCAGCATCTTAAACCCATTTGGGACACTGCAAGAGGCATGCTGGGAACAAAAAAATGTTCCCCGCACTGCATATTTGCAGCACGGGGGCAAAATCTGATACCTGGATGTAGCCCGGGTACACCCAGGGGGGTGTGCCCTGTTCTCCAATGACAGTGGTGGGAGTCAGGCAAAGTGTTGATGGAGGGGCTGGCTACTGGAGCAGTTCCCACTCCTCTCTACAGGCCGAGACCAAGTGCTTGACTATATACAATTTATTATTATAATAAATACATACACTTAAGATAAAACATGAAATATTTACAATAAAGCTTAGCATATGACACTACATATAATATTCCACAATCCACATAAACCATGTAACTTACAGCATATATAATAATTAACACATTAAACAAGATAGTTAAGGTTACAACGATAAACACATATGGGGAATCAACTTATATAACCCAAATAAGTTAAGAATAATATTCCCTAGACCTACCAAGTAACAATACAAATATACACATGAATACATTAAGAACACATGAACCATATAATCTCCTTTAAAGAATCCCCACAGCTACACAGACCTTGACACAACAACAATCACCCAAAATTCGGAGTGCACTCAGTACCTACCCAAGGGGTTTCCTTGGAGCCCCTCCCCTTTAGGGCCCTGGGATGTGGACATGCCTCTCCTGCAATAGAGGGTAGAGGTGGTAGATCCTCCTGTCCCATGCCCGCCTCACCTGCGGAGCCCGCTTCCCCAGCAACTCACACTTCCTCTCTGAAGCAGCCATGGCTCATCCCCTGGAGGCTAAGCCCACAAGAGTCTCTCTCCAGTGGCACCTTCGGCTCTCCTTGACAGCCTAGCACCCTGCACTAGGCAACCCAGGGCTCTCTCTCTAAAGGGAGCTGAACCCTTACAGTCTCCAGTTCCCTGGTCTCACACCCGGGGTCCTCCCTTTCCCGGGCCCTGCTCTGGGCACTGGGGCTCTTTTAGTTAAAGGCAGAGCCGCACTGCGGGGCTCTGGTCACTCAGCCTAGGCCTGAGGCTATCTTGAGCAGCCGCGAGCTGCTCCCAGGTGGATTCTCCCTGTGCTGACCTGCACACCGGGTGAGGCCTGAGCAGCCACGAGCTGCTCCCAGGGCAGATTCTCCATGCGCTGATCTGCACACCATGTGGGGACCGAGCAGCTTCAAGCTGCTCCCTGGGCCAGCTCTCCGTGTGCCGATCTACACATTGACTGCCCAGCCACTTGCCGAAATTGCAGGCCACATCAAGCAGCTCCTAGAGCCTGATCTCCCTGCACTGATTTGCACACTGCTGAAGCTCAAGTGGGGTCCTGAGGACAGCCGTCTCCAGAGATCCTCTCTCCTCACCATTCCTCGTTGTCTCTCCCCAGTGTGCCGAGCACACTTCCCTTTTACACACTTCAGGGGCTCCCCTCCAAAGTTCTCCGGACCTGGCTGGCACAGCTCCGATTCAGGTCCAGCTGCTCCTCCCCCCCCACCACCTTCAGAAAAGGGCGTGGCATTGCTTCCCTTGTGCAGCCTCTGGATTGGTGAGTGGGGTCCACCAATCAAACAGCAGACCCTCGAGCCTGGGACTCAACCCAAGCCCCAAAAAGGTAAGCCTGCTACATTGATATCCTGGCATCAAAACATACCCAGGGGGAGCGGGGTGGGGGGGGGGGAAAGCAGGGCAGAACAATCCAGGAGTTGGTCCTCCAAGAGAGACACTCTGGTTTCTAGCCAGGGCATCTCTATGGTGTTCCCACTGCCCTGGCGCTGTCAGGGGTAAGTCAGGGATGTGGGGATGGGGGGGTTTATGGGTGTGGACGGGCGTGAAGAGTGGCAGGGGATGTCGGGGGGTGTCAGGAGTGGAGGGGGATGTCGGGGGTGTGGG
>NW_005843023.1:324111-329228 GCF_000455745.1 Alligator sinensis
CAGACACAGCCAGTGGCAACATGGCACTGTGTGACCTGGGCTCTGTACATGCTGAATGGACCCAGCCCAACCTGCTAGTGCACAGCTTTGGATGGACCAGGTCCGTTCAGCATGTACAAAGCCCGGGTCACACAGCGCCATGTCACCGCCGGCTATGCCTGCAGCAGAGCAACAGCTCCACTCCCTGCTGCTGCTGGCACTGTGGGGGCTGGGTGGGGGGGCAGGCATGTGGCAGCCCCTGCTTAAGCCCCTCCATAAAGCACACAGCAGGACCTGACCCAGCCACAGCTTGCTATCCCAGCTTTGCATCGGAGTGGGATACACGGCTCTGGGAAGCACAGGTGCATGGCCTATGCCAGGTTGGGTCAGGTTGGGCTGGCAGGACACATTTTCCATGAGGCTCAGGGGGTGGTGCATGGCCACGGCCATGGCACATTCCTGCCGAGCCTCATGGAAAACGTGCCCTGCTGACCTCAACCCAACCTGGACTGGGCCTCACAGCTAGCATGCACTTGAGCAAGAACCGCACCTCCTGGGCTGGGTCTCACCACACACCTCCTCCCCACAGGCACCAGGTGTCTGGAAGAGCTGCCACCGGGGGCAGGACCCAACTCAGTGTGCAGGGACAATGAACCAAGCTGAGTCGGGTCCTGCTAGCACTGGGGCTGTTCGCACCACCAGGCTGGACTAGTTCCATGGCAGCAGGACCTGGCTCTGTGCAAACACAGTCCCCACAACTGATGCCAGCCCCCAGGTGACAGCACGAGCGGCCCTAGGGCTGCAGAAGGGCATGCAGTCCCATGGCAAGCTGGGCTAGTCCCACAACAAGCTGCACAGGTAGCACCAGCTATGAGCGGCTTGGGGCCACGCCATGCAGCGGGGAGGCTGGCAGCAGCAGACCCTGAGCACCCCACTCCTGCTGCTGCTGCAGGGGGTGAGTTGTGAGCCCTGCACAGGGGGGCTATGGCCCTGCAGGGTGGCTGAGACCCTGCGGGGGAGGGGGGCTGTGGCTCTGCAGGGGGGCAGTCCATGTACTGTGGGGGGGGCTGCATCCTGTGGCAGGGAGGGGTCCCACCCCTCCTGAGCAGCCCCTCCCACAGAGTCCCCCCACACCCACAGTCCCCACACACCTACCCACACACCGACCTGTATCCCCCCACATCCCTCCACTCCCACCCACACACCTACCCACATCCCCCCACACTGCTTCCCACCCCCCTCCTGCAAACCCCACATCTCCCCATCACACACCCATCATGTGAGAAGAAAACCAAAAGCACACATCAACACACATAGATATTTAGAATTTATTTTATTATGATGCTAGAAACACTGGTAGTTTTCGAAATTACTTTAACATTGTAAATATATCAATAAAAAATTGCCCAACTGATCTCTCTCTCTCTCTCTACATATGTATAGTGGTCTTTTGTTCTAATTGTGGAAGAACATGGATTTTGGGGTAGTTTAAAAAATGGATTTGGGATGCTGCTGCAGCAGTACAGCTGGCAAAATGGGCTGGTGTCCCCAGATGCCAATTGCTCAGGCCTTAGAAGCTCCTGTCTATTTGTATCCTTCAAGTTAACATGGGCCTTAAGGCCCACCCAGCTAACTAATAGCCCCTACTGTGTGGGGCTCAGGGGTGGAAGATACAACTAAATATCTTGGGACAGCAAAGGCAAAAAACAGGCTGGGAGTGTCATGTGGGCAAAGGGTCAAAACATGAGAATGAATGCTCCTGAGGGGTCACCGAGCAGAGCCCCCCCGGGCTGCACCCACCGGTCCTCAAGGGCATTCAAGGAACCAGCGGCCACCGCCCAGTGGTGCTCCACTTGGAGGTGTGTGCAGACTAGTGAGAGCCCCACAGTCCCCAGGCACCTTCCCGGCCAGAGCCTCATTCCTGGTTACATATAGTACCCACTTGGCCAGGGCCAGAAGGAGGTTGACCAGGAGGTCTCAGGACTTGGTGGGGCCATGGATGGGGTGCTCAAAAATAAAAAGGTGGGGGGTGAAGTGCATTCAGAACTTCAGGAAGAATTTCTGGAGGTGGAGGGGCTGCAACCTGGTACTCTCAAGTATCATGTGTGCCAGGGTCTCTCTCTGCCCACAGAAGGGGCAGGAGACCAGGGTGTCTGCATATCTCACTACATACATGCTTGTGTCAATGGCTCCATGGGGGAGCCACCAGCTGAGGTCCACAGTGGCTCGTGGGATGAGGGTGGAGTACAGGCTCAGCCACTGGAGTGTCCCAGCTATGCCCTCACCAAGCAGGTCCCACCACTTAGTGTCTGGGCAGGATACAAGGGCAGCATGGTGGATCTTGCGGTGCACAAGTATGTAGAGGTGGCGGTGATGGATGGTGGAAAAGTGGACTGGTTTGGTGTCCTCCAGCCAGCTCAGGTGGTGGAGTGGGAAACACCGCAAGGCTGGGCAAGGTGCTGGTCCCATGACAAATTCCAGTAGGCTGGATGACACTGGGGGGCAGGGACTGCCCTCAAGCGGGACCTGGTCAACAAAGGCAAGGGCATTGGGAGGCAGGGCAGATTTCACCTTCTGGACTAGGCAGCAGGTCGCACTCATCGTGGGTAGACCCATGTGTTAGGCCAGTGCAGTGGGGTCCACCCATGCCTGCCTAGCATAGTCCAGGAGGTCTCCAATACAGGTGACACCACCCAGGATCAACCTCTGTCACAACTGGGGTGCCTCTGCCATTGGCACCTTCAGCTGGGGGTTCCAGAGGAGGGGCTCCACGAGCAGGTTGGCACTCTGGACAAATGTTGCAGGGCACCTGGAGGCACAGACCATCCTCCAGGCCCAGAGGAGGTTCTGGTAGAACTCTGGTACCCCTCACAGGTCCTGCAGGGAGAAGCCCCGCAGGCCAAGGAGCTGCCAGTTGTACTGGAGCCCCCAGAAGTAGCAGAGGAAGGCACGCCCTAGGTGGCCCTATGCTGCATGGCTACTGGCATTCTATAGCAGTTGCTGCAGGGCCTGAAGGCAAAACATCAGGACCTGGCTACGCAGGCAAGCCAGGCCCTGGCTGCCTTCCTGAAAGGGAAGGCTCAGGACCTCCGCAGTGACCCAGTGCTGTTCTGGCCAGAAAAACTCCAGCACCTGTCTCTGGAGCCCAGCCAGGACCTTGGGAGGTACTGGCAGGGTACATAAGTGGTACCAGAGCATGGACAGGACAAGCTGGTTCAACACCAGCGCTCTTCCACGCAGGGAGAGACACCCCAGGAGTCCCACACATGCCCAGAGCTGCTTCACCACCCTTGCCTCCAGCTGGTGCCAGTACTCCAGTGGGAAGGGGTTTGCTGGGAACAGGTAGACCTCCAGACAGAGCAGCGAGCCCGCGCATCAGCAGATCCCATAGAGTGTGCGGGAAAGTGAGCCCCCCTGCCACCCGTCATTCACTGTGAGGCCAAAGCTCTTGACCCAGTTGACCTGGGCAGTGGAGGCTGCCAAGTACAATGCCTGGCAGGCCTCCACCCATGCCAGGTCACCTGAGTCTTGGACTGCGAGGAATACATCATCGACATACCCATCGTCAGCATAGCTCCTGAGAGAAAGTAGCCCTGAGTTGCTTGCTAGGGCAGATTTTTATACTTCAGGGGCCAGCACAGCCTCTAGCTCCTCCTGGCTGCAGATCTGGGAGGAGCTGGGCAGGGTTATTTTGCCCCAAGTGGCTCAACTTGCCCCACACCAAAGTGCTTGTCGGGGCACGTGTGCTGAGGCAAAAATCCCCAGCTGAAATTTGTGCCACTCCTATTTGAGCTGCTGCAAGCGCACATGCCTGCACATGTGGATGTGCCCAGTGGGCTTGTCTTCACGTGTGCTTTAATGCACAGTAGCCTATTTTACTGTACATTAAAGCATCAAGTAAAAAAACCGTGCAATTATGCTAATGTGCAGTAAAAAGTTTACAGTGCATTAAGCATCACTTTAAAACCATGTGCCTTGGTTACTGTGCATTAAGGCAGCCTCATGTGCATTTGTTTAGTACCTCAGATCGGAGGTACTAACTTTAATGTTCATTAGAAAAAAGAGCTTTAATGTTCATGTAGACACACCCACTAAATCTCTAATTACTATTATTAGTTTTATGATGATGCTAGATGCCCAAACTGGGGTTGGGATCCTATTGTGATATGACACTAAGACTCTTCACCACCAAGCAAATCAATGGATAGTGAATCTTTTTTACATAGTAAATACCAGGTTGTGTCTGTAAACAAGTGCCTTCTTCCTACTTTTGCATTGGCCTTGGAAACTCGGGGATGCAAAAGCCTGCCCCCTTGTGGCTGTACCTTAGGCCTGTCACACACCAGTCACAAAATGAAGGGAAGGTGAAAAGCGCCCTGCTAAACATGCCTGGCAAGCCACAGTTATGCTTATGAACTTTTGGGCCACTATACATTATCCTGAGTTATGCTAGGAGACTTCTGAGCCAGAGTGGAGCTGTGTGAGTATTTTAGAAGCATATCCTAACTTAGATTTTCATAAAACACATCAATAGGCTTCCTTTCTCATAGGTACAGGCCAAAGCAATGCAGGGCTGATGGCAGCTCTGGCTCCGAGCCAGCCCCTGTTTCTTCTAAGGATGTAGATGCACATATGCATGTCAAATAGACCGGGTCCATGGACATAACTTATATGAATGGGCCCAACATATTACAGATTAATAAAACAATGTTGTGTAGCAGTGAGCATTCGCCAACAGGTGCATTGTAGCTAGATGCACAGGATCTCTTGCAGTTCGTGGCTATTGCAGGCACTGTCATATAAGTCATAGACATACTGAGCTCCATCTTAAAAACAGTTAGGGTTTTTGCCTCCATTATGCCTGATGCTCCAGAACTTCACCTCTCGAGTGGGTCAGAACCTTCTTCTAATCGCCAGTCTTCATTTCATTGTCAGGTTTAACACATTTGTTCTTGTGCTTACCCTGTCCTGGAACTTAAATAGCTCTTTTCTTTCCCTGGCAGTGGCATTTTCCCCTCTAATGTACTTATGCATAGCAATGATAATCCCTTTAATTTTGTTAGACAACAAGCCCTCTTCTTGTCTCCTTCCATATAGCTTCTCTCATACCTCTTCTGATTCATCCTAAAAGGGAAAGA
>NW_005843023.1:329259-329656 GCF_000455745.1 Alligator sinensis
GGAAAGAGTTTTTTGTGATATCTTTTATTGTACTGACTGCATCGTTAGGAGAGCTTTGGACAAGGTTTTAGGCAACATTTCCTTCTTTAGATCATAGCTCCCCAAAAGCCCTAGCATAGCTAGGGGTGGGTGACAGGGGCACTTGCCCCAGGTGCCAAGTTAGAAGGGGCACCAGAATCACCCCTCACCCTGACAGAGTCTGTGCCCTAGCAGGAAGAGCAGCCCTATGGCTTACCCATGCCAGGGACTCCAACATAGTCTACTTTAAGAACAACAGCTGGGGTGGGCCAGCGCAGCTGGGCACTGTTTAGGAGTTGTAGGCATGGGTAAAACTGCTGTGCTTCCCCTCCCCCCCACACCACTCTCAAAACTGCATGTGCTCCCCCCCACCCTTCCC
>NW_005843023.1:331076-337638 GCF_000455745.1 Alligator sinensis
CCCCCCCCTCAAAACGGCATGTGCCCCCCCCCCCCCTCCCCCCGCCATCCTCCCACAAGGTTGGCACAAACTCTGCTTGTTACAACACTGGCCAATATGTCTACCAAGTATTAGGGCTGTGCAAAGTTTCTCCTGGTCTTTCATTTCAAAGCTGTTTCATTGCGTTTCAAGCTTGAAACAGCGAAAACAAAACAAAACAAAAGCCTTCAAATCAGCTTTGAAACGAAACAAGGGCACTTGAAACATTTCAAAAGTTTACCGGCTGCCTGGCATCAGCACCAGTCCCAGCCGGCAGCAGCAGCCTCCTGTCATATGTTAGGCAGATCGGGGCCCATGCACACCCCTGGGGAGGGTCCCCACATGAGCTGATTTGCCCTAGGCCCTGGCACCCTCCTCGAGCCACCTCTGGTATGGGGCCTGAGGCATATCAGCTCGTGCAAGGACCCTCCCCGCACCGGAGGGGCAGTGGGTCCCCCCCACACAAGCTGATATGTCCTGGGACCCACACCCTCCTCAGGCCGGCTCTGGTATGGGGCCTGGGGCATATCAGCTCATGCAGGGACCCTCCCCCAACTTGGGATCGGGGCAGCAGGTCTCCATACGAGCTACGCCCCGGGCCCCGTACAGGAGCCGGTCCAAGGAGGGTGCAGGGCCCAGGGCAAACCAATTCATGTGGGGACCCTCCCCTGCCCTGGTATTGGGGCAGTGGGTCCCTGCATGATCTGATTTGCCCCGAGCCCACCTGCCGCTAGCCCCAGCTGGCAGCACCAGCCTCCTGTCATCCGGCAGGCTGCCTGTGCTGGACCCAGCAGTATAAAAATCTGCCCTGGCCAGCAGCTCAAGGCTATTTGCCCTGAGGAGCTTCTGGGGTGGGCCCTGTACTCGACCAGGAAGGAGGCTTTGGCTAAGAAGGTGCCCGGAGACTGCAGGGCCGCTTTTCTCTCACTTGTCCGTGCACATTTTTGGGCAGAGCACCAGTGAGCAGCATCCACTGGCTCTTGGATGCCTTTGAGGACCAGCAGGTGTGGCCCAGGGGGCTCTGCTTGGTGTCCCCCTCAGGTGCACTTATTTTCACGTTTTGACCCTTTGACCCACATGACACTCCTATCCTGTTTTTTTCATTAGTTGTCCCAAGTATTTTGTTGTAGCCTTCAACCATTAGCCCCCATGCAGTAGGGGCTACTAGTTACCTGGGTGGGCCATAGGGCCCATGGTATTTGAATGTTACAAATATACAGGAGCTTCTGGGGGAGGAGCTTCTGGGAGGAACTTGGCCACACCCCTTCCTGTCCCAAGCTGCTGCTGCTGGTTCCTGCTAGCTTGGTCTCAGGAGTTTCTGGGGAGAAGATGGCCAGGCCCCTTCCTGCCTCTGGCTGCTACTTCTGTTGTTGTTGCTAGCTGCTGCTGACCTACTCTCAGGAGCTTTTGGCGGGGAAGTTGGCCATGCCCCTTCCTGCCTTGGGCTGCTGCTGCTGGTCCTCTGCTGCATACCGCTGCCCCCTTCAGGGAGGAGCTCACTGCACTGCACCACATCCTAGCACCACACCCCAGTTTCTGCACTCCTGTTCCAGACTGCTGCCCAGCCCACCACCAAGCCACGGTGGGGGATAGCCTGGGGAGGGGGCCTGTGCTGCCTGTGGGCCCCTCCTCTACCATCACTGTTGGAGCCTAAGGGTGCCTTGCCTTCCCCAGCTGCTTTGGTAGGCCACCCCCTATCTTCACCTTCATTTTTACCTGAAGCATGCCCTGAGTGGCTGATCTGGACAGCTGCTACCACTGCTGCTGCTGCCACCTGTACTGCTGCTGCCCCCTCTCAAGAGAGAGGGAGATTTCCTGCTGTATCATCTTGCACCACCCAACATCGCACCTGCACTGGATTGCTCCCTAATTGACTGCTTGCGTCTGCATTCCCCCACAGCTGCCGCACCGTGTCTGATCCCGCTTTGTTTTCCTGACTGCTGCCGAGTGCCTGGCTGGAGGTCTGAGGGGCTCCTGGACTGGGCTTCAACAAACAAAGCCCCTCCACCAGTCCAGTCATCTTTTACACCTGCCTCAGCAGCCTCTCCTGTGTATTTTGCCCTTGTGTAGTAAGTCCTGTGGTCCACTCCCCCTGCCCTGGTGTTTGTTGTGTGGCTGAGTAAGCCAGCTCAAGTCTCCCCAGCCCTTGTATCTGTGTGTCCCCTCCCCCAGGCATAGCCCACCCGGTTTCCTGTGACGCTGTAGCTCAGTGAACTTCAGCCCCTTTCTTCTCCCCCTTCTCCCACAGCCCAACCTGTTCCTATTAGATTCACTAGCCCTGCTGTATTTTTTGTTTTTCCTTATTGGTTTCCCTTTTTATGTAAAATCATGGCAGAGCAGGAGACTTATGTGGGGGGTAGATGCCCCCACAGAACTTCCTGCAGCCCCCACTCTGGAGGCAGATCCCAGCCAAGCCCCTGAGGGGGTGCATGCCCCTACAGCCCCCACCCAGGAGGTAGAGTCCAACTGGCCCCCACCAGGGATAGAGATGCCTGCAACTCCCGCTGTCCCCCACCCTGAGAGGTTCCCAAGCATCAGTGACCAAGGGCAAGGGCAATGGGAAGGGCTCTTCAGCATTCTTGTCTGCCCATGGCAGGGGGTCAGGCTTGATGATCTGCTCAGGTCCCTTCTGACCCTACCAACTATGAAACATCCTCCACAGTGTGAGGTGGGATAGAGCAAGGGCCCTGCTCTCAAGCCTAGACCACCAATGCCTGAGGGGACCAGGTGCTCCACACCAGCCAGCACACCCACTCCCTGTCCCTGGCCTTAGCTCTGGCCCCACCAACGCAGCCCCCAAGCAGGGGAACCACAGCTATGCACAGGCGGCTGCAGGGCAACACACAGCCTTGGAGCCTGGACCCCACACGGCTGGCCCTTCCAGCTCAGGTGGCAGAGCCCCCTTTCCAGCACTTACCCACAGGCATGGGGTGAAGTGTCACCTACCCAAGTGAGAGAACCTGCACTTTGAGACCTGGGTGCAGCCCCTGGCTCAGGTGGGAGGGCCCCCCCAAGATTGTGGTGGCCTCCCGCTTTCATGGCAAGGGTTTTTTTTTTCTTGCCTTGGAGGCTGCCACACAAAAGTCAGTGGAGAGGGGGCTCATGGTAGAGGGCAACTACACCCCCCTCAAGCCCCTAAAAGAGATAGGGCCCCAGGTGGTCCTGAGCTCTGTCCCACCCCATATCTGTAATTGGGCCCTGCTCTCCCAGCTCCAAACCCTGGGGAGGGTTATCTTCCTGGTGATGGCCCTCTTGCTGGGGTGCCAGGAACCTGGCCTCTGCCCCAGGCACTCATTCCATGGCTAGACCATGATCCAGCTGGAGGCTGAGGGATGCCTCAGGATTCCTTTTCAGGGGTCCCTGGTGAGGGTGTCTATACACTGGGGGACATGTGGTGCTTCCAGGGACATGCCCTGGGGCATTGCACCACAAGTGCCCCATGGGCCAGGCAGGATGGGCATCCACAGATCCCACTGGTGAGAGGGGTGCCCCTGCCACTGGTGCCCCTCCCTCCTTATGTCCCCCCCCAGCACCCCAACCTAAACATCCAGCCTCCCTGTAAACTCAGGGGACCCCATCCCTCAACCGAGTTTGGCAGAGTCTCAGGGAAGGGAGCAGCAGCCAAGGGGAGAGGGAGTTGAACCCCCACCCAGCCACACCCCTGCTATGAAGGCCCCACTCCCACAACCCTCACCTCCAAAGGTCCGGCAGCAAAACTCTCCCTCTCTGATGATCTGTGGGAGATAGTGAATCCTGAAGAGGGAAGTCCCCTCTCCCAGAACCCCAAGGCAGATGACCGACGCCACCCTGGTGCCTGACAGACCTCCTCCCCTACCTCCCAGGAAAACCTCACCTCACTACCAGTCTGCCCTATGTTCCCCCACCAGAGGGGTTTGAGGTGGGGTCCCCCGACCGACAGGCCGGTCTTGCTGGGGACCCCGTGCAGAGCATGGCTCCAGCAGTGTCCCGGCACTCAAACAATCAAACAAAACCCTGCATTCACCAGCTGTAGCAGTGGCCATCAGGGCCGCTGGGGTCTCATGGCAAAGCCCCCTTGCATGGTGCGGGGCAGTGGGGATTGGCCCCAGCTGCCTGGCACCTGCGCTGCATCTGTTGCATTATACGGGTGCAGTGTGGCTCGGCAGGGCACTGTGCACTGTCTGGGAGCTCAGGGCCACTGGGACTGAGCAGGGCCAGGCTCCAGGTCACAGCTGGAGCTGCCCCAAGTTCCCAGACAGTGCATGGCACTGGCGTGATCCAACAGCAGCAACGCGGGTGCCAGGCGGCTGGGGCTGCTCCCTGCTGTCCCCTGCTGCCCCATGCCAGGCAGAGGGGCTCTCCCATGAGGCCCACTGCTACAGCTGGTGAGTGCGGGGTTTTGGGGGGTTTTTGTTTTGGGGTTGGGGGGAGGGGTTGAGTGCCGGGACACTGGAGCTGCGTGGAGCAGTGTTATGAGGGCTGGGGGAGCAAGTGGGGGATGGGGCAGGTGGGGCAGTGATGGGAGGGTTGGGGGAGTGAGCGGGGGCTGGAGCCGGGTGGGGATTCCCCCATGGTCCCCTCTGCCCCTCCAGTGCCCCCACCACCTACTTACCCAACATGGAGCCCAGGTCCCTGCAGCTAGCATGCTCCTTGTCCTGCATGGGCAGGCAGCGTGCTTCAGCACCAGGGCAAAGGCCAGCCATAGAGATGCTCTGGCTGGTTACCACAGTGTCTCTGTGGACCCAAGTGTCCAGTTGCCTCAGGGCACAGTCTAGGATTGTGCCTTTCCCCACTGTTTCGCAGTGCTTTTTTTTTTGACCCCTGGATATCCAGGGGTCTAATTTTGCCCCTGTGCTGCAAGTTTACAGTGCGAGGAAGTTTTTTTTGGTTCCCACACATGCCTCTTGCAGCGTCTCAAAGGGGTTTGAGACACTGCAGTTGACATGCGCACATTCATGTGGACGTGCCTAGAGAGTCTCAGGGTCTAATACTGAAGACAACCAATGAGGGGCAGCAATACAAAAGCATACATCTATAACAACAACAACTTGGAATAAGCTTTATTTAATAATTTGTACAAGGAACACAGTAGTAATTTAATACTTCCATTTATTAATTGTCAAACCATAATCCACTGCAATAAGAAACAAAAATAAACACAAACAGAATTTGCGGTGGGTGTGTGTGTGTGTGTGTGTGTGTGTGTGTGTGTGTGTGTGTGTGTAACTAAAAATGGCAAGAATAGCAGCAACAACAACAACAAAGAAACCTTTAAATGAGTCAGCATCATCATGTTATTTTGCTGGATAGATTCATTTGGTGTTATCCAATCCTAGCGACAGGTTTAAATATTGCTGCAGATAACATGAATGCAAATCAGAAGCAGAAAACCAAAAACTATAAATAAGGTAAGGACTAAAGATACCCCCCCACACAAAAGTAATGGTGCTGTGTGTCATATTTGTAACCATTTTATAGCAGATACTTTGTGCTCAAACTCTTCAGGTGAACTCTTACATGGAACTCCTTCATTTAAATAAAAATGGAGAAAGAAAAAACAACTTCAACCTTTCATTAACTGCCTTTTTTTCTCTTTTCATTCAAAGTGTTTAAATTATTTTTTTCTATACAAGGTAAGTACATTGTCTGTACAAAGTTAAATATACATATTTACAGTCAAACTTCTGAAGCACTTCAAGTCTTTTCTTCCGCTGATTTTGGCGAAAGATAAAGTCCACTTGTTTTTCAACCCAGGAGCATGGCTATTTATCAAAACGTATTGCAAGTCATGCTAACAGTTAGTTGCAGTTACTATTAATAAATCTGTATAAAAGCATCAGCATAAAAATAGGCATTTTATATTATTAAATACGACTTATGACAAAATAGCAATCTAACCCTTTGCTATTTGTACTATAGCTGTTGGAAGCAGAGTCTGATGCAACAGGTTCTGTTTATGCTTTTTTTTTAACAAAATTTCTATCAAAAAAAGCATCCATTTTTGACTTACAGACAAGTATATGGGCAATCCATGTTTTTCAAAGTAGTACAAATATACGCAGCTGGTAAAAGCTGTCTAAGTGCAGCTTACAAATTGGCTTGACTTTCGTGTTTCATTAGGAGGCAGCCAAAATGTCTTCATTTATTCAAGACTCACCATCAAAACCATAACCAAAAAAAGAAAAAAGGCACACACTAATATTTTGCTAGCATCTATCTGGATTTTTAAGGTAGAACACCAGGAAGAAATGAAGTCTTCATCGCAAAGGGTACACTTCAAAAGGTGTCATCAGGGCCAACAATTTAAAAAAAAAAAATTATGGCCATGGTTGTTGCAAATAAGATTTGTACCTGAAATTTCAATTACTTGTGCAGACAACTGTAGAAAATACAACCCTATTGGGTTTTGTGCAGTGTTTTTTTCTTTTTCTGTTTTTGGCCTATTCCTCTGGATTAAACTACCAATTCAAAGCTCTCTGCATGATACAGTGCCCCATAGACTAACCACAAAAAAGCTGTTGTCTGACAGCTCTGCCTGCTGAAGTGCACGTCAGGAGGAAAGAGT